>NW_015387167.1:205509-238942 GCF_001527695.2 Protobothrops mucrosquamatus
TGATCATGCAATATTGGAATTCAACATTATGGAAGCACAAGAAATAGAACACAGTCAAACTAGAGTCTTGGACTTTAAGAGAGCTAATTTCAATAAACTTAGAGAGGGCTTTACAATGCCTTGGTAAGGCCACACTTGGAATACTGCATCCAGTTTTGGTCACCACGATGTAAAAAAGATGTTGAGACTCTAGAAAGAGAACAGAGAAGAGCAACAAAGATGATCCGGGGACTGGAGGCTAAAGCATATAAGGAATGGCTGCTGGAATTGGGTATGTCTAGTTTAATGAAGAGAAGGATGAGGGGGGACATGATAGCAGTGTTCCAATATCTCAGGGGCTGCCATAAAGAAGAGGTGTCAAGCTATTTTCCAAGGCGCCTGAAGGCAGGACAAGAAGCAACGGGTGGAAACTAAGCAAGGAGAGAAGCAACCTAGAACTAAAAAGAAATTTCCTGACAGTTAGAACAATTAACCAGTGGAACAATCTGCCTCCAGAAGCGGTGAATGCTCCAACACTGGAAGTTTTTAAGAAGAGACTGGACAGCCATTTGTCTGAAATGGTATAGGGTTTCCTGCCTGAGCAGGGGGTTGGACTAGATGACCTCCAAAGTCCCTTCCAATTTTTTTAAATTATTATTATTATTATTATTATTATTATTATTATTATTATTATTATTATTATTATTATTATTATTATTATTATTATTATTATTATTATTATTATTATTTACTTTTGCCTAACATTGGACTTTTTTACAGCACTAATTCACCGTAGCTGTGTTAGTTACATTAGCTCTAATGGTAAAAGAAACAAGTCTCAACAATATGATGGAAGAGCAGTTTTTATGTAGTGAGGTGTATAAATTAATTGATTGGTCCTCCAGAATCATGGAGCTTAGAATTCTACTGCCGATCCCACCAGATGAATGAAAATTGCTCAAGTGCAGATTATTGGTTAGGTATCACTTGTATGTAACCATCACTCTCTTTCTTACAATACACCTGTATTTTGCTGAACTTCCAATTGTTGGGAATTATTACTGAAGGAACCAATTCTTGTAACATGTTTAGCTAATGAAAGAATCCAGAGTTATGAAAACATTCCTCCAAGTGCTGGTTAACTCTGCTTATGAGCACTTGTCCCAATATATAAGATATTTTTGTATTAAATTAACAGATGATCCTGAGGTGTCATTGTTTTTTGCATAATGTTGTCAATTCACGAGTTTTTAATGATCATACATACACAGGAAATGCTCACAGGTGCATTTGCACACTCACAAAAATCCGATTTTTGGGAAAAGCTAATGTACTCATATTTGACAGAGATTTTCACATACACAAGTAGAATGGATTATTGTTAGATTTTCTACCAGGCTCCCTTCCACCTCCTCCACACCCCCTCAGTTAGGAAGACTGAGATACGAGATAACTCCAATCAGCTTTCATGGCTAAAGAGGGATTCCCCAATGCCAGCCCAATGCCTTAACTGTTATACCACACTGGTTCCCTTCTGCCATTTAATTTCACTAGTTTAGTCATTTGTCTTATGACACAGCCACTTCATCATCTGAACGGCTTTGGAGAAGTAGGTTTTAATGAAAGATGGCATTTCTTTTTTTAAAAAATTGGAAGATATTAGTGGATTTCGTAGATGTTTTAATATAACCCTGCACTTAAGAGTAATTTGAGTAAACAGCACACAAAACATTTTAATAAATAAATGCTTTAAAAAAAACTATTAGGATTCTTGGAATTTATCCCTGTCTTCTTGGATAGTAAGTATTTCACCAATTTTATGTTATTTGCAAATGTGGTAAGCATTCCCCCTTCCTGGTAGAGTTAAGCTGACAGGCAAAAGTTCCCAGGGCAAAGACACCATTTGTATAAACCAGTGGTGGCGAACCTATGGCACGCGTGCCAGAGGCGGCACGCGGAGCCCTCTCTGTGGGCACATGCCATCGCCCCAGCACACGTGGTCTCTAAAAGTTCGCCATCGCTGGCCTAAGGCCAGCCAACCTGGAGCCGCCATTGGGGAGCCCACCATCCCACCCACCAGAGACTCCCTGGATCTCCCCCAACCCTGCCTGGCTCCCACAAGTGTCCCTCCCCATAAGCAACATCAAGGTGGCCATGCCCACCCCGGCCATGCCCACCCAATCTGCCATGACTACTGCAGCCACACCCATCCAGTGGCCATGCCCACCCAGTCTGCCAAGCCTACTGTAGCTGTGCCCGCCAAGTAGGCCACACCCACCCAGCATCCGGCGATACATAAGTGGGTTTTGGGTTGCAGTTTGGGCACTCGGTCTCTAAAAGGTTCGCCATCACTGGTATAAGCAATTAACAACTGCTCAGTTTCAAAGCCATGAAGTGTCTAGCAAAGAGCCTGTTGAAAGGTGAAAGGAAGGAATGGGAACAGGTGTAATGGGTGCAGGAGGGAATTGAACACTTCCTCTGGTGGGGGCAATCGAGTTATAATCAGTTTTAAAATAGAAGGCAGGCTAAAGATTTGGTCAAACCATCAGCAGGTTTCTAGGATATAATCTATCTGGCCCGGAAGACAGAATCATACATCTTCCCTAACCAAGAGATATAGAAGCATCAATCATATGTCCCACTCTTCACAATTACTTGGTGGAATGCCTAGTAATGGAATGTTTCGAGCCAAAATAGGAATTAAATAGTTATGCCTTCTCTTTGTTACTTGATGGCTTTTTGTTGTCTTCATTGAGCAGTTATTATATTAAAGTTGTATAGAAATCTTTTCTTTTAAAAAAACACATATCCATTGTTAGAGAGCCAGTTTGAAGTAGTGATTAAAGGCACTAAACTAGAGTTCTAGTCCTGCCTTTGAACCAGAAGAGGCAAGGGCAAATACTGCCAAATACCGACTTGAAAGCATTTTTAAAAAATCATAAATATACATACCACATATACACACCCACTTTGCACATATCAGTTCATTCTGAGCTTTAACTTTCCTGACATTTCTGTAATAGTGCATATACAATTCTTTAGATCTACCCCTTTCCATCTATATGCACAGTATACAGTATGCACAGAATGTTGCCTAGTATCCAGACCAGAACAGTCATTTGTATGAATGAATTATTGTATAATTTGCTATTCACTTTTGTCTGTCTTTGTTCTTCATACAGCATTAATCTTGCGAACTCTCAAGCTTCCTCCTTCCATTATATATTCAAGATGGACAATATTTAATATTTATTTGCTACGTATATGTAGAGATGTGGGTCTATACATATGTTGTTCATAGTATGTTTAGGTGTGTGTCATGTATGTGTTTCACTTTGAGAGCGGGAAACTAAATCTCATTTTTGATGTGTGCCATTGTGCCCACAGTATAAAAATGACAATAAAGGTTATCTATCTATCTATCTATCTATCTATCTATCTATCTATCTATCTATTTTGAGATTCACATATGAATATCTTATATACAAGAACTGTCTAGGTTTACACATTGTGCTAAGTTATAAATATTTTGTTTGATCTTGGCTCAGTATGTTGTATGAGCTTAATCATTATGGTTTAGGCTCAGTCAAAATTGTGGCTTATTCAAGAAATTGTGGATAAAATAGTAGCCTAGCATCAATGGTAAATACAGCCAGTGCAGGCGATGAAATTGTAACCAGAGATTCTTATTGAACACAGCAGGACTAATTTCTCAGAAAACTCAATTCAGCTATTTTATTATTATGTAAGAGTATAGCTTTGCATCTGTTCAGTAGATAAACTGATGCTGAAACAGGGTAAATTAGAATCATAGAGACAAAAGAGATAGTGAGGCCTTCAAATCCAACTTCCTGCCTGGTGCAAAAATCCAAATTAAACATCCCAGATGTTCAGTCCCTGCCTGAGTATATTGAGAGTCAGCTGCATTATATCTCATGAAGAGTGGCCCTCATGTCTAAGTAATTGCTTTCATTGAACTACTCTGTTAGGAAATCTTTCAATGTTTATTTGGAATCTGCCTTCCCGTAGCCTGAAACAAGTACATATACAAGTACATGTCTTGCATTAAGGAATAAAAACTAAATCAAACACTTCTATGTGATATATTTGAAAAATGCCATCATATCCCCCTTCTAAAAGCTAAATAACATTAAGTATTGTGAGGAGTTCATATCTGACCTCTACTTATACCAAAATTCTGCAGCTATGCCTTTTAAAAACATTCATTTATTTATTTTATATCTTGTAACATCTACCCTAGGAGCCATTTTTTTTTGTGTGTGTGAATAGGTAACGTCTCAGACAACTAAGTTGTTTCATGAAAGCTCCGGTGACACTTTCTCTCAGGGAATGCCGTATTCTTTCTGGAAAAACCCCCATATTTAATGAAAAATTCAGAAATGGGCTTGTGGTATTCCAGTTTGCATTTGAATCAAAATATCTGGGCTTCTGATCTAACAAGAGATGGGATTCCAGGTGGTATTTTAGTGTCCCATTCCACTAATCTTATGGGAAGCTGGAGCTCCGCTGGGATCCGGAGAACCACTGCGCCACTAGAACGTCTGATTCTAGCTAACTTCTAGAGCAGTGTTTCTCAACCTTGACAATTTTAAGGCATGTGGACTTCAACTCCCAGAATTCCACAGCCAGCAATGCTGGCTGTGGAATTCTGGGAGTTGAAGTCCACATGCCTTAAAATTGTCAAGGTTGAGAAACACTGTTCTAGAGCCTGGAACCCTCGCGCCGTCTTTTTTTCCCTCGGCAGAAGAGAAAGCAGGGCCAGCTAGGGGCGAGTGGGGCAGGGTGGCATTGTGGCCCCGCGTCGTAATGGGCTCCAGGAGGAGGAGGGACCCCCGTCTCCTCCATTATGACGCGCGCTGAATTTCACTGTGCTGCGCAAGGCGCTGCGTGGCGGGCAGGCCACTTCGGCCATGAAGCGGCAACAGCAGCGGCGTCGGCCGCGGCGCGGGACGGGCCAGTGTCTTGGGGCGGAGAGCAGGTGGCGCGTCTACCCGAGCGACCGAGGCGCGCCCAGCACCAACAAGGGCCGGAAGAAGCCGCCCGTCGTGTCCTGCTGCAGTCTGTCCGGCAGCGAGACCCAGCAAGAGATGACGCGCCGGCGAATCAGCCCCGGCCGGTTCTCTCCGCCGCAATGCTTCCCGGACCCGGCTTACAGCTCGGAGCCCGAAGCGGCGGGAGGCGAGGGCTGCCTTGGGCGCCTCCAGCTGGCGCAAATGTACCGCGACGAAGGCGGAATGCTGTTGCCGCGCAAAGGCAAGTACAGGGGCGCTTCGCTCCCGCACGCTAAGGCTCCAGCCATCGCCACCGCCGCTTCGGCCCGCCTGCGCCGCCCCACCTTGCCGCAGCAGCACCATTACCTCGCTCCGGCCGGCGAGGGCTGCGCTACTCCTTGCACCACTTCTTGTACCACCCTCTACGGCGGAGATTTCCAGCCCCACCACGAGCTGCCCGGCCGCTCCCCGCCAGGCCGGTGCACCCGGGTGGAGGAGCTGCTCCGGGACGACCAATGGGCCAGTCCTGTGACTAGAGCTCTGGAATATGGGACCGACTTTCCCACCGACGTCAGCAAGCCACCGTCAGTCTGCCCGTCTTCTTTTTCCTTCACTCAGATGGACAACAAAGCTTCTCCCAAGCTTGAGAAGAAGGAACCCAAAAGAAGGGATTGGCAGGAGCCCTGCGACAGCAGCCCCAGCTTGGTAGACCTGATGCATTCCTTGAGACAGTATGAGGAGGAAGACCCAATGGCTTATTTGCCCCCTAACAACAATTCACACCATCACCGTCACCACAGTCACCACAAGAGCAAGAAGGGAGACCCTCAGATCAGCCTCCAGGATCTGACCGAGAAGAGATACGAGGAGATGATTCCAGAAAGGGACAAAAAGCTTGCTGCTCTGATGTTAGCTAGGCATCAGGAGGAAGAAGAGATGAAGGACAGGCAGCTCCAGGTCTCTGAGGCCTGGGAAAAGATGAGGCGGAAGGAGAAGAAGCACAAAGCGAAGTTGGAAAAGGAGAGGCAATACCAGCTGGCAGACAATATGGACCAATGGCAGAGGGACCGGGATCAAAGAAAAGCCAAGGTTAAGTTAGACGAAGAGCAGTTAATGGCCGCTAGGGAGAGGGATATGTTGTTGCGTGACAAGAAGTGGAAGAAGCTAGCTAAAGAGCAGGAGTGTAGACGTAGAGAGAAATTTGAAAATGCCAGGCTTCAGGCTGAGTATAGGAAACGTTGCCAGGAAAAGCAACTCTGGGATAAACGGATGATGGACCGAAATGTCAAAGATCAGAACTCTCATGCATGCAAAGAGAAGATGCTGCAGGCCCTGGAGAAGAGGCTTATAAAGGAAATGGAAAGGAAGAAGAGAAAAGTAGACGTGAATGACTATAAGAAACTCAAGCCCATGCAAATGAAAGACCCAGTCGAGGACAAGCTGAAAGCTGACGAGCTGTACAAGAGGCTTTGCATTGAACAAAAGCTTCAGAGGTCTCAGGAAATCCTTGAGCAGCTGCTTGAAGAAAGGAATAGAGAACTGAAAGAAAAGTCATACAAGGATGAAGAGCAAGGCCTAGTGGCGAAGTCTAGAGCTAAAGAGACGGAGGAGGAAAAGAGAAGGCGCAAGGAGATGTTGTTGCAAATAGCTGAGATGAAGATACAGCAGGCCAGGGAAATCATGACCAAAAATATGCAAGACAGAGCACAACATATAAAAGAAATTAATAGCGCCAAGGAAAGGAATCACCATTGCCGTAAACAGAAGCTCGAGTATGATGAAAAATGCCACCTGCGGGAATTGCAAGAGGCTTTAAGAAGAAAAGATCTGAAAAGCAATCAGCTTCTAAGGTACAAGGACGCGGCTGTTGAAGACTCTAGGAGAATAGCCAGAGCCTCCTATGGCCTTAGAGACAAAATGAGAGATCTGATAAACCACAATACATTTGATCCAATGGCTTTAGATGCCCACCGTAATGCAAATTGCCCCAGAGGCCTGTAGTGAAGTTTAAGGAAACAAACTGTCTTCTAACCAGAGTAGATGGTTGTAATGCATTCATATTGCAGAACTCTGCATTGCTGTACACTAAAGTGATTTCAGCCTTAATTACTGTTTGACTGATAAGTACTGTGGTTTAAAGGAATTTACAATATACACTAAAAAGCTCTGGTGTGCATTTGTAATGTTATTGTGAACAGAAAATACTGACCTTTATCCACATAGCTGCTATGAACAACTTAGTGCTGCACAGAATTTAGCGATAACTTAAGTCGGGTAGGCAACCTTGGCTCTTTTATGACTCGTGGACTTCAACTCCCAGAATTCCTGAGCCAGCACGGCTCAGCTTGGAAACCTCTCCCTTTTCCCTCAGCGTGGCTGGCTCAGGAATTCTGTGAGTTGAAGTCCACGAGTCATAAAAGAGCCAAGATTGCCTACCCCTGACTTAATGCAACACATTTTGATTGAATATTCCTGTAACAATGATTTTTAAAATCATATTTTACCATGGACAGTTGGAGTTAAAAATTAATGTTTTACCAAATGTGACATTTAAAACATTTCAGCTCAAAGTATACATTGGCCAGTCAAGTATTAATACAGGCTGTCCTCGACATGACCACAACTGAGCCTCAAATTTCTGCTGCTAATAAGACAGTTGTTAAGTGAGTCATTCCCCATTTCATGACCTGTTTTGCCACGATTGTTGAGCAAATCACTACAGTTGTTAAGGGAATCATGTGGTTAAGCAAATCTGGTTTTCCCCCCCATTGATTTTGTTGGTCAGATGTTCACCAGAAAGGTTGCAATGAGAATCTCAGGACCCCAAGGATGCTGCAACCGTCATAAATACATACCTGTTGAGAAGCACCCAAATTTTGATCATTGACTGGAGGGATGCTGCCACGGTCATAAGTGTGAGAACTGGTCATGAGTCACTTTTTTCAGTGACATTGTAACTTTGAACAGTCATTAAATGAATGGTTGTAAACTGAGGACTACCTGTACTAGTATTTTAATGAAAAACATTCCAGTAATACATTTCAAACCATTATTTTTGTACATCTAAATAAATCAAGCGATAATTTGCAGTCCATATGCGAATCACAAATCCTACTTGTTCCTTTGATGTTTACAAGTCTTTCATAGGGTTTAACAGACATGAATGTATTATTTTAGGATATTAGAAATTTATTATTGTATGCCTATGTACTTTAGGACTGACATTATATTGCCAATGCTAATTTTGTAAATTTTCATAATGTTAATTTTATAACTTTTCATAATGTTAATTTTATAACTATAAATTTATGATGGCAACCACATACGCGCTAACCATATATCATTTAAGATAATTTAAAAATAAAGCCTAACCAGAATCTGTTCATTTCTAAAAAATATGAAATTGTATTATTTGATGTTTATATTCTGAGATTTAATGTAAATCAAATCAAATAAAATAAACATCCTCTATATTTGGTAAATTGGCTGGAGAAAATAAAGACACGAGTGCTCGAAACACTGGTAGGTGTTCATAAAAACTTGATAGAAAGTTTTTCATCTTTGAACTTAAACTGAATTTGCCAGGAGTTAGCACAATAAATATACCTTACAACTTCTTTTTTACATTTCATTTCTCTCATCAGCTGTAGCTATAAAGCTGATATAGATTTGCTTTGACATACATTTTTTTTAGAATTAGTGTCTTAGCTAGACGTATCAGTTAATATTTATGCAATATTAGAGAATAATATTGAGGCCAAGATCTACATTGCATGAATGACCTCCATGTTGAACTAACTCAAAGGAGTTGGCAATGGTTTGTTTCTGAGATTCTTAAGCAGCAGTAGATGGTAGATTGAGACCTCACTAATAAGGCCAAAGGCAGCATGATTGTAATCAGGGTTTCTAGCTTACACACTCCTTCCTCTATTACACACATTATACATAAGCCCCATGTCAGTGATTACAAAAGTTTCCCTATCTGGTGGTATCACATACTGCTGGGAGAGGAGGTTTAAATGGAAAAAAACTCTCTTTTATTTAGCCTACTATTTAATTGTATTTATATTAACTGCAGAAAACATATGTCTGTAAGAGATCCTATGTATTCAGATAGTTCCTTGAACAACTGTTTGGTGGAATATCAGAGTCTGGAGAAATAAAGCTGCACTGTTGGCTCTGGATTATTATTAGGTGTAATACAGCAGATTAGTTCCTGTATACCTCAATGGAAGCAAATCGGCTTGAACGGTAGAACTTAACTCGTTTCATTGAATTCTTTATATCCCAATAATCCAGAGATTTATTACAAATACTGCTTATCACAAATAGCCTTTTTGGGGCAATGTGCTTAAGGGGGTTATTGTCAGGCTTGACTCCACAGGGAACTGGAACCGTAAGCTCAGAAGAATCAAAGAACTTCAGATAAACACTTTTCTTAAAAAAAATAAAATAAAATTTAGAAAGTCATAGTGAAAGAATTCCAGCAGAGCAATGTATCAAGACTAAGCCCTATTTATAGAATCAATATGCAAACCCTTTTGTACCTTTTCTGGTTTCTTTCCCTACAGAATGTGTTGCTTAAAGATACAGTTTCTGTCTGTCCCTTGTTTCTGCAACAGATCACTCATATTTTTGTCTGTATGAAACTCTCATACCCGTGCTGAATCCCCGCAGGTTATCCTGATGAACAGAAATGATTTCAACTCCATTTCAATCTAGTTTTTGGACAAAATCTTTCATGGTTGCACTAATACATATCTTGGAAAAAGCCGCTGAATGCAAGTTTACTGATCATGCTTAATCAGCAATCTCTGATACATTTAGCTATACCATTTTTTTCTGGAATGTCTTCATGGATTGAGAATAGAAGGAATTTTATGGTGGTGCTTCTACTTGCAGGGATGGTTCGCAAATATAGTACAATGATTTACTGTAATTCTGCATCTGGCAGCTATTTTCTGACATATATGGTGTTATACAAGGGGAAGGCTAGAAAAAGAGTGGAACTTGAGAACACTCTGGGTAATTCTTGAGTAGAGGAAATGATAAATTTCTACACTGGGTTGTAATCCTTCAGTATATTTATCATTTGGGTGTGCTCATAATTGACATTACAGGCTTCTGTGACATTTATGCAAAATATGCCTGTTACCAATTGGGAAAGCCACAATGTCTTTTTCTAGGCATGAATTATTTCATTCATTCATTCATTCATTCATTCATTCATTCATTCAATTTCTATAGCCACTCAACCAATTTTGTCACTAATTTATTAATTAATTAGTAACATTACATTTGGATTTCTGCTTTGTGCTTTACTGTGTTTCCCTTTATGCTCAATTAAGCATATGCACAGAATATGAGGGCAGGACAAGAAACAATGGTTGGAAGACTTCTGATTTGGCATTGCAGCGAGATGGATGCAGGGAGGTAGGGCTCTGCCTTCTGTGCCCGATTTCTCCCTGCTGCCTAAAGAGCCTAAAGTCACCCTGAACAGGCCATGAAGAAGGAAGGGTGCCTCGTCGATCATGGAGAGATGGTGGTCTTTCCGTTCAATCTGAGGAAAGCCCTCCAAACTGGCAGGGGAAAGACTGGCTACATTCCTGTGACCAGCCATTAGCCACTGACAACCGAAGAAAAAAAGCACCAATTAGCAGTTTGTAAATAGCATGTTTGGAACTGGGTGAGAATATTGATCCTTTCTTTACTATTTTACAAATGAATTTCCTGGGAAAGGCTCCCAAGAAGTTAAAAACCTCTGAATGTGAGAAGGGAGGGGATAGCCCCACCCTTCCAGAGGAACAGAAGCAGCGTTTTAATTTCTATGGGAGACAGAAATACATAATACTGAAGTGGAAGTAACATAAAGCTACAATTTGGATAAATTTGAGAACTGAGATAATTGTTAAGATTTTCTCTTTGAAAAAAAACATTGAGGTGAAATATAAGAAATCAACCCTTTGTTTTAAGAGTGGAATATTGATTTTGAATGACATCTAGTGGTGGATTTGAATATAGCACTACAACTAGCTTCCTGGCTGCTTGGTGACTCCTAACTTAATGGAGAACAGCTGGCAATAAAGACAAATATTTTGGCATACTTATCACCCTGACCTTCTTAGATTATAAACACCTATTGAACTTGGACTTCTAATTTCAAGAACTATTGGGAGAGAAAGAAAAAAATGACTTTTGACTACATCTGGCTGGGAGAGACTTTTGAACTGTTTTCAGAGTGGTTGAACATTTTGAACACTTTGAATATTGCCTGACTGACAATTCTTTGTCAGGCATCCAGCCTGAGACAAAATATTGTTTTTAGGACTGGACCCATATTCTGGAATCTATTGGATTATAAAGGCTACACATAAAGACCAGAAAACTAGATGAAACTTTGTTCTACTCTTATTAAGATTTGTGATACTAGACAAGACTTATATTTAGGGAACATAAAAGTTTTGACAGATTATCTGGAGGGGGGAAACACTTATAGTGGTAAGTGGTAAGAAAATATACCTTGCACCTCCATTTGAAGCCCCCACCCAGGCTAATCAAGGATCCCCAGGAATGATGCCTCAAGAAAAAATAAACACCTTTCAGAAGGAAATATACTCTATGCTACAACTAATTCACCAAACAATTGTCGCACACAAAGAGGACACAGAAAGCAACTATAATGAGACTAAAAACAATTTAGATAATATAAATGAGCAATTCTCCAAATTAAATCTACAATTAGAAAATTCCCAGACGACTACAAAGTATGAACAAATAAACCAGAAATCAGAAGATGAAGCAGAGGAAATTGACCCAAAGATGGAAGAGGTAAAAGAAGAGAAATATAAACTACCATACACAAATAAAAGATTTGTACTGCAAGATTTAGACATAACAACGCAAATGGAAAAGGCGCTGTCATGCCTCCGTCCGAGCCTGACTCTGAGGAAGACATGGAGTTCCCTGTTGAGGCCCAGGAGGGGGTGTCTGTGGCTTCGGAGGATTATGGGGAGGAGCAGGCTGAGGCAGGCCAGGGCCCTTCAGGTTTGGAACAGGGAAGTCAGAGTTCAGACGAGGAGCAAGGCCCCTCCCCACCTGATCCTAGAGCAAGGAGAGAAGAGAGGAGGAGGGAACAACGGAGGCAGGCTCACTTGCTCGGGAGGAGAGCGTCCCGCCCCACTCCACAAGGCACACCTGGGGAGTAGGATTTAAGGAGACGCTGTGGGGTGGGGCATTTGCCGGGAACAAACATGAAATCTTGAGATAGTGTGCTCTTGTAACCTGGACACTTTGTATTCTGGACCAGTTTGCTTCCTGCTGATCTCTCCTTGTAGTCTGCAGGTTGCAGTTCGCAGTTCACAGGCAAGCTGGGAGTTAAAAGGATTATACGTTTGCTTGTTATCTGTCTTGCTTTAAGAACAGTGTAAACTTCCCTGGCTGTTTTGTTTGAACTCGTGCCAGCATATGTGGGGGCTGTTGGGTGAACATTGGCAGTGATTAAAAAGACTATTGCTCTGGCCAACTGATTGGTTTGCCTCCGTTCAGGGCCCTGGGTCATCACAGGCGCTTTACCTCTTAGGTCTACAAAACATACCTGATGATAAGGAAGAAGATTTTAAAAATGGAATATAGAGCTGTCAGGGAAAATGTCACAACTTGGGAGACAAAAAAATGAAAAGACAAATTGAGGGAAAAGGAAAGTGGGAGTTGCTTAAGGAATATAAATGGGCGGAATTCCCCCCTCCCCCAAAATACTCGACCTAAATTGTCTTCCTTATTCCAAGCAACTTTTACAAAAATAGAAAGAAAATTCCTGGGCGATTGCCTTGGCCTGGAAAGCTACTTGGCAAAGAAAGAAAGCAAGAGTTAGACTTAAAAAACAGAAGATTTGACCTAGTAGAGGGGGCATTATAGGATTAAATATCTGTTTGAATATGATTAAAAGAATGGATGATCCTTAGACATAATTAGACTTTTATAATGAAAGATATGATTTCGAATTAAAATAGCATTCTTTCTTTCTTTTTTGATATGGGAAATATGAAAATAAGAGAATGGCTGGTATGAATAAAATTCTTAGCTATATAAATGTAATTAATATTGAGAAAATCATAACTGACAAATACTGTATATTTCAAATATTGATGGAAAATCAAACTTTAACAAGAACATGGAAAACAGGTTATTAATTTATGAATTGATATTGTTATTTGTATAATATTAGTAAAATATGATGAGGATGTTTATATTTAATTTTGTTTGCATCAACAGTAGCAAGACTTATAATTATGTAATGAGGGGAAAATGGAAAAAATATGGGGAAGAAAGGAGGATCAGGAAAAAAAACACTGAATTGTGCAGTACTGAACAGATTTACATTGAAGAAGTTAATGTTAAATATGTGAACCCAGACAACACATTGTTTACTAAGCACTAAAGACTGTAATTGTTAAAAATCAATAAAACATTAAAAAGAAAAAAGAAGCAATGGTTGGAAACTGACCAAAGAGAGAAGCAACCTGGAATTAAGGAGAAAGTTCCTAACAGTGAGGACAATTAACCAGTGGAACAGCTTGCCTCCAGAAATCGTGGGCGCTCCATCACTGGAGATTTTTAAGAAGACACTAGACAGTCACTTGTCTGAAATAGTATATGTTTGTATTAACAAGGAACTGGGTAATGGGAGTTTTGTGAGCTTTATTTTATACAAAGCTTGTATTATACACTTTTTTAATATCTTGGATCCCATATCGTTGGTGTCGGAATGCATTTGAAATAGAGATTCCTATTGGGGTAAGATATGGCCTTGCGTAATTTATTCTGATGGAAATTTTAACTGGGGGAAAGATCAGATATAAGCAGTCTCATAAAAACAGAGGTAGCAAAAAATATCCAATGCATTTTCAGAATAATAGCTGGACTAGAAGACCTCCAAGGTCCCTTCCAGAACTCTATTCTATTCTATTCTACCATGGTCTGAAGGGAAACCTAATCTACAAAGCTACATAATTGTACTCTCTTTAGCAAGGATAAGAAAAATATCTGCCATAGAAACATAACCTGAATTCCTGAATTACATGGAAGGTAGAAACTCTACCACATTCTTAAGGTCCTCCTATGCTGCATTGCAATTTTTCTCCAACTATTTCAACAAGCTGTAAGGGTTTTGCTTCCTCTCATGTAATTCCATTCTTTTCCAAGTCTTTTTTTTTTTAATGTTGTTCGCATAGTTATTGAAATATCTGTCCCATACTAGTAGAATAAAAATCAATTGTTTCTTTGCAGGAATACTGGATGGTTTACACTATTGGGTTAGGGTTGTAGTTAATGTAAAGTTAAAATCATTACCTAATTTTAAAAGCTAGGGCTTGTCCTATGTTATCTTCCAACTAATAATTAGTTTTTTTATGCATGGGTATAAGTACACACTTAACGTGATATTATTTTGAAAATGAAAGGGGAACAGTTATCTCGCAGACGTATTGGGGTGTACTTTTAAAGTAAATAAGTATTATTTATATGTGCTTTCAAAAGTGGTTACACAAATTGATACAGTATAGATTAAAGTTTTCTGTGTGGATGTAAGAATGTCACTACTAGTGCTTGGCTTACTGAAAATGAGGAACACTATTTTGTTGCACAAGTACTGTAACACTTCCCAATAAGTCATTTGGTATGAATAGAGATGTATTTCTGTTGAAAGTTTGTATTCGTTATCAATATAGCATTCCTGTAATGAAACAGAAGAGGGCACTAAAGAGTTAAAAAATATTTATAATTCCAAAAGAGCTGTTGGTGAGAGATTTGGAAGTACTGCAATTTATTTTGTTCCTACAATGTACACACATCAAACAATGCAGAATAACACTGTCTCCATTTATTCAGAAGCAAATGTTATGTCTAAAAGGGATTTTCTGTCTCATAGATGTGTCTAGATTGTATTTCTATGAAAAATGACTCATTTCAAACACGTGAAGCATTTGAAATTCTATTGATACTCCTGGCAGAATCAGATAAATGCTAATTCTCCTCCTTTGAATTAATGTGATTTTTGTTACTTTTTTAAAAAAATAGGGGAAAAAATGTCTTCCTGAGAGATAATACTTGTTGAGCTGTGGCAGAATCCAGCTGTATTTTTTAATATTAAATTTAAAAAAACCAATATACAAAGTTCTGTTACAGCTTTGCTTTATATTAATACAGATGGGATTTCTTAATAGTTAACAAGGGCTACTTAAGGTTTTTTTAGGCGTTCAACAAATTAAGAAAAGCAAAAACTGCACAACATTCAGTTTATGTACAGTAATGTTATATTTTACAGATCATGATTTCACACATATTCCTTAAATGCTTTATTCTGTTGCTTATGGAGACATCACATGTGGCCTGAAATGGAGCTAAAAAGAGGGAAATATGAAATATCTCAATTGTTACAATGGTTCCTATTTTTCCTATGGGACATTCTTTGAGCTATTTTATTTTCTAAACATATTCACCCACAGAGAAAGGGAAGACATAACTCTTTCCTCCCTTTCATTGAAAATATGTGTATGAAATAACCCCCAATCCTCCCAAAAAAACCATTTCTTATGTGGATAGATATGCTGTTCCCATTTTGAATGTCCTTTGTGGTAATTAATCACTATTTCCAAAACACAGACTTGCCTGACACCAGTTTTGGGGGATAGATTTAAAAAAAAGGTTGCCTGGCCAGGACACACCCTTGAGGAACAAGATAATTAGGATTTCTGTTTGCAATGTTTTTATCCAAAACAATCCAAAATGTTTGCACAGGTCACAAAGGAAGAGACAAACAAACTGCTCCTTAGCAGGTTGTCATTTTGCCAGAATTATTATATTATTATATTCTGTTCCTAGGATTTTTAGAACTACTTAGTACAAGAGTTGGTGTCTGTACTGATAAAGACTGAGAAGATACAATCTTCTCCATTATCAGTTGAAGGCTAGCCATCTCATCAGATCATGGGAAACAATTTGACAGATAATAAAATATCAACCCCATAAAGGAAACTGGAATATATTAATCAGAGATGGGAAACAGTTCAATTGTCAGAACTCTATCACTTGCCTCTTAGCAAATCTTACTGAGAAGATTTGCTTGCAAATCTTCTGCCTGCAAAAATTCATAAATTGGGACACATGTTCATCAACTACTACAACACATTTCAGGGGTGGGGAACTATGGCCCTTTTACAATTTGTGAACTTCAACTCCCAGAATTCCTGAGCCAACATGGCTCAGGAATGGCTAGCTCAGGAATTCTGGGAGTTGAAGTTCACCCCAGTTCTAGACTGTCCTTGAAAAAGCATTTGGAAGCTTCAGTTGACCCCAAATTCAATGCCACATTCAACAATTTGCACTGCAACTTTCTCCACTGCTGCTATCTGAGCTGTGCTGTTTCCTAATAGGCTTTTGGGTACAATTCAAAATGCTTGTAGTCACCTTTGGAGCCCTACATGGCATGGGCTAGGTTACTTGTGGGATCATCTCTCCCCAATTGATTCCTGCCTGTCTTATCAGATTGGACAGAATGGGCTGCTCTGGGTCTCATTGGCAAAGGAGTGTCACTTGCTGGACCCCAACAGGCATCCCTTACCTTTTAAACAGCCCGCCCCTGAAATACAGAGAAAAGTGTTAAATTCTTACCCTATGGACATATGTGAATCCACCATGATTCCACTGAAACTGGAGAAATAATTGAAGCAAACTATACTTTAAAAATGTAAGATTAGATTCTATTACTTAGGAACATAAAATGCTATAGGCCAGGGATAGGTAACCTTGGCTCTTTTATGACTCGTGGACTTCAACTCCCAGAATTCCTGAGCCAGTATGGCTGGCTCAGGAATTCTGGGAGTTGAAGTCCACGAGTCATAAAAGAGCCAAGGTTGCCTACCCTTGCTATAGGCCATTAAGAAAAGTAACTTGGAATACACTGCAACAGCAGATCTACTGAAGAAAAAAGTGCTACTTTAAAAAATATACCAGGTCAAATGATTATCCCATCTAATTTGGTACAGGCTACTGGCAGTCACTTTCCAGAATTTCAGACAAATGTTTTCTCCAGTCCACCTCCAGATATCAGGTAATGAATCTGCGCTTGACTAGTAAGCTATGGTTCTTTTCTCTGCATTGTTCATTTGTAGGATTACTACATTTGTAGGATTACTACAGTTGTATATATTTGTTAATGAAACATTCACAGCAGACTGTTCTAGTTTTACAAGAGCATTGAAACAATTAACCTCTTTTCAATTACTGCTAACTATTTTGGAAGGCAGAATTGATGAGAAAAGAGTTATTCCTTCTTCAGTGGAATTGGATGACTTATTTATCACTTTTGGCTCTTTCAACATTAGACACTTCTTGGCTCTTGCTACACTCTGGTAATTCCTTTGTCTTGTTGAACTTTAAATTAATAGATTAGCAACAACAACAAAGAATTACACACGCCCTTGCAAACTATAAAAGTACTGCATGAAACTCAGTTCTTCCTAATGGGAAGCTCTATGAGTTTGGCTCTACCAAGAGAGTACCAAGGACTCCACAGTTCAACCCTCAACTACATATATTCTCTTCTATTGATATCATCTCTTTTGGTTTTGTGAAGACATGGATCTTCCAAGGCTACAACTCACTGAGAAGTATCATAACCATGTGCACAAATATCAATACAAGCTCATTTGGAGCTTCACAGAGAACCCACAGGAGGTCCCTTCCAAGTCTGTTTTTTCTGTTATTCTGGAGTGGTGTAGGTCTCCTGCTTGAGCAGGGGGTTGGACTAGAAGAACTCTAAGGTCCCTTCCAACTCTGTTAGTCTATGTTTTATGTTCTAACCCATCCAAGTTCACTATTCAGCTAAACTAATGTCTGACATAGCCACCTTCAATACGCTTTCTTAGTTTTCCGAGCATGTACTTGCATGGACTGAAAAACCTTTTGCCAGAATTGACTATAGTGTTCCTTTGAATGATTTGTAGCTTTAGTATGTATGTGTACATATGATGGTTTCAGGAAAACATTTTTTTAATATTCAGAATTATAGCAGTACTTGGAGCTGTGTACTTTTTAAAGGATGCTTAGATACTATTATCTATTAATTGCTAATATTGATTGCTACAAAAAATGGTGAAATAATTTATTTATCTTATTTTTCTCTGTATCTTACACAAATTGTAAAATAAATGTTTACTGCTTTTCATCACTTTCCTGTCCATTTTTGTACATGCAACTTATGACTACTTGTTGGAATCTAAGATATAACATTTCAAGTTTTCCTTATTACCATACAGACAATATATTTAACAATTTTACTGCTCCTCAGAATCAACCAATCAATAAATAAATCTGGGAGTTATCATTTTTATTCCTATCATTTTCTTAGCCATTCCTCATCACAGAAACACTGCCCAGACATGAAAGAGTGGGATTGTCAGGATTAGCCCTTGTTTGGTGATGATGTAATGGATAAGGTCCATCATGATTGGCGACAGCCACTCACGTTCTATCCAAGCATGGTTTAGCAGACAGTTTACAATCCTTCATGCTGGAGTTGAATCTGTCCTTTCAAAAGACAGATGAAGGAAAGTTATTCACTAGCACACAAAACACCAATGAAGCATGAAAGCAAAGAAATTCTTGTATTCAAGGACAGGCTGTTTCCAATTCTTTTACCAACAGCTAGTGACTACAGATAAGATAGATATTATGTAAGTATGCAACTCTATAAGCTGTGGGGGAGACCCTTTCACAAATGTAGCCAGACTTTTAGGTCAGAGACAAGCAACAGAATTTATAAGTTGGAGATGAGCCAGTCTCTGGAGGACAAAGCTGAACTTAATACAAGAAGGCAAGAAATGCCTGTGGATCATAAAGGTGATGAGAGAATGGGAGAGACTAACATTTATTAGACATTTTTGTAGATATATACTTTCCTGGTGTTTTAACAATGATAAGACTTTTCAGGGCATAATGTTTTCTACTTCAGAACAATAGGAATTTACTATCAATTTTCAACAATGATTGTCAGATTTCCAAAGGCTGTGGAAAAATGTATCTGATGGCTATATGTGGCCTTAAGGTTACCCTTTTGCTGTAAACAAATAACACTCTAGCAATATGTTGTTCTTAATGTTGGTTGCTGAAAGCTTTAGAAAGACATTTACACCTTCATTCAGAAGATGGAAGAGTATAAGATGATCCAAAAAAACATAAAACAAAGGAAAGCAGATGATGTTGATATCAAGGGTTGTATAATATTTGCTTAGTGTCATGTTTTAGGAGCTGTTCATGGACAAGTTGAGCTGGTGCAGGTTCTTGCACAACAAAGATCAGGAGTGAATTGAGTTTCAGGGTTTTTTTTATTTCGTTCTAAGCATGTTTTTCATCCACCCATTCTGCTACAGTGAAGTGTAAAATAATCTTGCTATGAACAGAAATCATCTTCCATTCTCTGGAGATACAAAACATAGAAGCACAAGAATGAGCTCCTGGGATCTATTTTTATTTGTTCCTTTCATTTTTATTCTGTCCTTCCTTCAGAGGGATCTGAGTGTCATATATACAGTCCTGTGAAGACAACACAGCTGCTATAAAAGAAACGTTAAAACAGGAGGTATTCTTCCCTTTTATATCCACAATTGCCATCGAGACCACAAATTTACTATTTTGCTGAAATATTTTAGGCGACGTTATCATTCTTTGTAATTTGGGCACCGAGAATGGTGGGGGAAATAGGTTTTAGGTGGCAAATGGAAAAATACTCATCGAAGGCAGACAATGAGATTATTAAGTTTATCGAGTGTGTGAAGCAGCTGCAATACAATTTCTAATAAAAAGCAAAAACTGAACTCTCCTGCTTTTGTGTTCTTGCTGATTACTAGCAATAGGAAGCAAAAATGAGGTGGGAAAAAAAAAAGCTTTATCAGAATGATTATCTGGAGTTCTCAAATGCTTCTCCCATCATTGTTTTGTCAGTCATATCTTTCCATCATGTAAGCAGCTGCATTTCCACTGCAGGGAAAAAAAAGAAATTTTGTACCTCCAGATTATTATTCAAAGCATTGCTAAATCAAATGATGGTTGTTGAAAGAAATGAACCCCAAAGTCAGAACTCTGCTTTTGAAGAAAACTCACTGATTTGTAATGTTACTCTGAAACTCTCCTTCTCTCACTTCCTCACACTTGTTGGATATGACCATGTATTTTGAGTTAGCTGGGGGAAGTATTCTAATGAGGATAATCAATCATTCTGCGCTGGACTATTTAGAAGAGGAAATGAAAGGAAGGTCAGTTATAGAAAAAGTGCACATCTAAAAGTGGAATTTAGTGGTGGGAAGAAAAAAAATAACCCTGCAGTGTCACAAGATCCTGAGTTTGGCAACCAGGAATTGTGAAGGACTTCATAAGCTCACAGAGGGTGCTGGGGTCTTCCAGTTGAGATGTGTCAGTTATAAAAGAAAATACTGTAATGAAAACCAATTACCTCATCACCAACCCATGGAATAAAATGATCCATCTAATTTTTCTTCCTTACAAATTGCCAGAGAGGTTACTCGAGTTCAGGCAGGCTCATTAAAAGCTGTGCCAAACATGGTGAGAATGGATGGAAGGATTTCAATAAAAAGCAGCCTCAAAGCTATTTTATACAACCCCATTGTTACTCAGCTCCTGCTTAACAAAGAGTTGCATTGTTGGGGGAATTTTTTTCTGCTGTTGAGTGGGGGAAAAGCATGGAAATGAAGTGCCAAATTATATTTAAAAGGGAATATGAACCAAGAAATTGTGGCAATTATGGCAAATGCATAATGATACTAAAAAATAAATACTTGAATATTTCCTTTAGAAAGAGGGATTGACAAATAGAAATTGCTTTGCAACGTTTCAGCCAGTTCTTTTTTCTTTTTTTTCTTTTTTTACAAATAACTCTCAAGGTGGCAAACATATCCAACACACCTCCTCCTATTTTCCCCCCAACAAAAACCTTGTGAAGTGAGTTTGGCTGAGAAAAGTGACTGGCCCAAGATCATCAAGCTGGCTTTCATGGCTAAAATGGAACTTAGCCTGATGACTTCACCACTAAACCAAACTGGCTCTCATAGATTGACTATAATAACATAATCATGTAAGTCTGATTATGCTGTACTTCCCCTTCCTCCTTCTTATACTCCTGTGAATGAGAAAGACATTTGCCTGATCTGTGCTGGACTCAAAAAATGATTTAAGCCCTTTTGACGGTACATGAGGTCTGCATATTTTCATCAAGGCCATCTTCCTTACTCTCTAGTCTACACCACCTCTGGGAGGAACTGGATGATTGCAGATTATGACCATGGGTCAGGTACTTGTACGTGGCACTGCACAGCTATCCCACATTCCAAGGATACACGCAAGAGAGGCTGCCAATGTGTGCAGTTGCTGAGTGCACAGCCTGTTCTACGGACTCTGGCATTCCCTTGTCCCTGCCTCACACGTAGCTGTTCAGTATAAACAAATGTGCATCTGATCAGTGTTTTGTTCTGGCTTGACTAAAGGAAGACATATAACTAAAATAAATGTTTCCACTGCTTTCTGGTTAACATTGAACATTATTTCAATATTGCATTATAGGATCAAATTATTTTTTGAGGAGTATTTTACAGACCTGTTTGTGGAAATACTGAAGTTACATATATTCTTAATTTAGATGAATAGTGTTCTGAAAATGGTAACACTACATTATTTTATGTTATTTATATAGCACTGTATTATAGATGTTTTCAAACTTTCCTCAGTGTATGCTAGCCTTTTTATTTTTCTGGCCCTTTTAGCAATTTTAAGACACATCAACTATGTTTTTTTTCCCTATGTAGGTTATCTAAATCAAAAAGCCAAAAACTGTGTGGATTATGAATTAATTTAGCATTTCATAAAGCACAAATAAAGTTATGTGTACATGGTTATGTGTAATTTTTAAAAGATCTTAATGGTATGAAAATCTAATAGTACTGTTAGGAAGAAATGTGTATCTTAAAAACATTTTTGGCATAACGGGATTATACATATAACTACTTTAATTTTTTTTTAGATAAATGGATAGATGATAGACAGATAGATAGACAGACAGACAGACAGATGATATAGAGAGTTTTCTTGTTTCTTTTCAGTGAAAACAACTCCTCAAGGACATAAGCAAAACTTGGAATAATAGAGAATGTTCAATAGATCTCTTTTGTGTTGTTGTTGCTGCTGCTAAACTAGAAAGTTTCTGTGTAGAAAATTAAAAATGCTAGGAAGCTGGAAAAAAAAACCTATGGCAACTATCTACTTTTCTCCAGGATCAATGTACAGCCATCAATGGGCCAGTTATGAGGAAATTCAAGTTTCATTCTGTTGTGTCATCTAATTCTAGAACTTTGGGCACTGTTTAAGAATTCTGTATTTATCCTGACATTTTCAAATACCTGATTCCAGAAACTTAGAGTGTTTAACTGATAGATTTGTTTCTTAAATATTGCAAACATCCGCTGCTATATATGTTAACTGATACTGCCTCCTGTTTCAGGAGGTTATAGCTGGAAAATGGCAAGCATTTTAAATAAAACAAACAAACAAACAAACAAACAAACAAACAAATAAGTAAATATAATCACAAAGAAAATCTAACTACATTCTCTACAGTCAAAGTCAGCCCTGAGTAAATGTAACTTATTTTATCACCAAGGTGTACTTTTATATTATTCTTAATTATTCTTCAATATTTCATGGTCTCTGTTGTAATATAATATAGATAGCTATCCAAAGGACTTTTTAACTTTTATTGCTGTGTAGCTATATTATTTTTATTTATGTTTTAAGTAAAACTGCCAATTAAAAGTGTATTCACAAAGGAATCCTATGTTAATTTCTTTTGAAAGAGATCATTCTACTGTGGAAGTGTTTTGAATCTTAATAGTATAGAACGAATACTGATGCTTAATGAATGCTTTAAGTCACAGTATTCTTTCATGGCCACTTGAAGGATTTACCGAGAGTAGAAATCCTACAGTCTTGGTGGTAAATTAAATCTGTGCCCATAGTACAGCTATGCCAAGGATCTATTTATTCTAGCATTGTAACATCAACACTTTCTTGGTATTAATTGTTATTAAGGCTGCAATGATGTTGGAATACCCATCATTTGTGATTTCTTTCTCTTTGATGTATGGCATTGGCTTTCAGTAATATGCCCTGTATAACACACACACACACACACACACACACACACACACTTATTTATAACATAGGGGACTGGAAGCTAAAACATATAAAGAACGGTTGCTGGAATTGGGTATATCTAGTTTAATAAAGAGAAGGACTAGGGGTGACATGATAGCAGTGTTCCAATATCTCAGGGGTTGCCACAAAGAAGAGGGAATCAAGCTATTTTCCAAAAAACCTGAAGGCAGGACAAGAAGCAATGGATGAAAACTAATCAAGGAGAGAAGCAACCTAGAACTAAGGAGAAATTTCCTGACAGTTAGAATAATTAATCAGTGGAACAACCTGCCTCCAGAAGTTGTGAATGCTCCAACACTGGAAGTTTTTAAGAAGAGACTGGGCAGCCATTTGTCTGAAATGGTATAGGGTTTCCTACCTGAGCAGGGGGTTGGACTAGATGACCTCCAAAGTCCCTTCCATCATCATCAGCAGCATCATTAACATCTGTATACCATTCTAATCAAAGAAGAATTCCTATTGGTTAACAATAATTAAAACAAATAAAATATAGTCCTCAATAATAAAACAATCATAAAAATAGTAGAATAGTTAACAGGCTCATAATGACTGTATTAAAATCAAATAGGATTTAAAAGCACCAATAGTAAATACTATAGTATTATTCTACAGAGGCCCTATGGGAAAAAAAACCCATTCTTAGCTGTCTTACAAATGATGCTAAGGACAGTGCCATTCAGATGTCAGTGCCATTCAGATGTCAGGGGAGTGACTTGTATTAGGCCATCAAGGAAAAATATCACCTCTTGGTTTCCATCCCAAAATAGAATGTATATATGGCAAACAAAACATCTTAACTGAAATATGGAGGAAGAAGATCTGAAGATACCTAAGAGCCAAGCTGTATAAAACCAGCACTGTAATTTCTACTCAGAAACTACTGGGAACCAATACAATACCAGCCATATGATGCCATGGATCTCACTTGCTACATGGCTGCTGCATTTTGCACCAGCTTTAAATGCAGAATAGTTTTTAAAGGCAGCCTTATGTAGAATGTATTGTAGTAATCTAGTCTAATGATGATGTTAAAGTTATATGTCACCATCACCAGAGCCTCCTGCTCCAGGTAGGGTTGTAATTGTTGCAGTAACTAAAGCTGGGTAAGGATCCCTCTGGCCATAGACTCCACTTGCAAATCCAGCAGTACCTATGAGTTCAGGATGAGTCCTAATTTGTAGACCTGCTTTAAGAGGAGAGTGGACAACCATTTGTCTGAAGTGGTATAGGGCTTCCTGCCTGAGCAGGGAGTTGGACTAGAAAACCTCCAAGGTCCCTTCCAACTCTGTTATTCTTCAGTCGAAGTAATATCCTATTCAGAGTTACTACTATAGCAGTTAGACAACCAGATGGTTTTTGGACAGACTTTGTTAGGGTTTAACTTTACCCAACTGTAACCACCAGAAATTTTGTAGATCAAAATTTCTACTGTATCTCTTACTCAACTCACAGTGAAATCTATAGCTTACTATCATCAGCACAATGATGATACGTCATCCAAACGTAGAGATAACTTCACCCAGCAATTTCATGCACATGTTAAATATTAGACCAACACTGCTTAGAGGAGAGACTGTTAGGCTGACCTGTCATTCTAACCACCCTGAGATCAACTGGTATCATCTTTGTAGAATGCTGTAGAAGCATTGTAGAAAATCAGCCATAACTCCAACAGTTGTAGCAGCCCCCCCAAAAGCTGGTCAATAGTATTGAATGGCTCTGTGAGGTCAAGTAGGTTCTATAAGATAATGAAGAGCAGAACCAGAACCAATCCATCACAACATCCAAGGTTATTCCATGCAAAATTCTAATCCTAATCCCGATTTAAAGGAACTCTGATAATCCATTACCCTAGGACAGTGGTGGCGAACATATGGCACGGGTGCCAGAGATGGCACTCGGAGCCCTCTCTGTGGGCACACGTGCTGTTGCCCCAGCCTGGCCTCCCCCTGTGACTCCCTCCTCTCCAGCAGCCTGCCTGAAGGAGAGTTGCCCCTGAGCGTGGCCCATGCGGAGCAGCGCAGCCAAGGACATGGCAGCCAGACAGCGTAGACAAGACTCTGCCCTCATACCCCATCGTGCACAGTTGATGCTGCAGGGCGTGGGCAGAGGGCGTGGCTGCCATCGCACTGCTGGGCTGCCTGGGCGATCTGCAGTGGGCCCTGGAGGTGGTGAATGGCCCTGTGGGCAGGCGGGGTGGGGAATGGGGGGGCGGACCGAGGGCAGGGCAGGGGGTGGAGCGGGAGTGGGGCCAGTTTTGGGGCACTTGGTCTCTAAAAGGTTCGCCATCACTGCCCTAGGACACACTGTACATGAAACCCTATCACAAGAAGATTCTCAACAACCTCCTTGAAGATTGTTCTTTTGCTAATTGTTTTATTTTTTAACCTGAATTAATGAAGATGGGAAGTGTATAGTGTTTGGAGTTGATTTCCATCTAGGTAGTTTTAAGACTTGTAAAATAGACAAACCAGTTTTAAAAAGGGGAGGCTGGAAACAGGACAATACTTTTCCAGTATAGTCAGATGCAGGGAAAGCCTCTCCTGAAGCGGCTATATCTCCATTTTTTTTCAAGGCGTACAGAACAACTTTCCCTCTGAAAGAGGTGTGGGCCATTTTGCTGATTCAGCTACTCATAGCACTACAGCTCTCTAAACATATCAGCAAAGCCCATGCTACAGAGCATCCTGTCCACTTAATTGGATCCACAGGGGGAAATGAAGCCAAGATCATGTTGTATGAGACTCTGCCCAAAGCTCAGGCAAATATGAATGACTTAGCAAAATGTTGCGTAAATGCATCACAATGGCCAGTTGCTACATGTTTCTGTCCATCCCTCTAGAGCAAGAATACCATAAACCTGATCAGAGGTGCTATATTACAGTCCACTTGTAGAGAACTTTTAATGGTAGAAATGCTATATAACAATCCACTGTCTTGCAGAGAATTAAAACAGGAAGAAGCTGAACAAAATGACCTTGATCTCTCAATAAGGAAGATAAATATGGCAGAACTTGCTGTGAAGTCTCCCATATGTAGAACACAGTGATAAGACAGTTCTGCTCTTTGTGAACAAATTATAACAAGAAGAAAAAGAATATTGTACTTTAAAAAATGTGCATACCATCAAAGAAAATCAATAGACTGAACATGGTACTCCTTATGAAGAGCATTTGCATAAAAATAAATGGAGATGCTTCTCTTCCCTTCACCCTTGTGTAATAATACTGCAATTATGCTAAATTACTACCATTCCTAGTACGGTATTGCTCAAACAGTAATATTCACTCTTGGGTACAGGAACACAAAACTATTTCATAAAAAGAGATACAGTCCTCAAAATCCTATCTTTCCACTCACAATACAGTCATAAATCACTCTGACTTTTTAAGACCCCTTTATCTCTCTGTGGTCCAATATTGGAGTCTTTTTTGGATCACTATGGAATATGACAGAAGAGGTTGCAATGGAAGAGGTGGAAATTTCCTCTTAGAAGAAGAGGGAAATAATTGGGCATTACAAATAGGCTTTTCATGAAATTGGTACAAGGAAAAATGAAAGTCTTTAAAATAAGCCTGCAAATAAAAGGAGATGTGAAACAGCAGATGGTGTACGAAAGGATATTTTTAATATAGAAGTCTGAGGCTAAAAATAAACAAAAGAACTCTGCAATGCTTAATTAAAAATTATTATTATTTTGTGACCATATGTGAGTGCTTTTGAGGAAAATTGTAAACACTTAAAAAGTTTAGACAAAAAATCCAGGTGTATTTTCATACTAACAGTTTTTGGCCACAATGGGTATTTCAGATATTCTACAGATGTGGAATTGTGTTGACTCCATTGATATCTGGGTATAAATGTGTTTAATACAGAACCTCTGAACAGTTAAATCTCCATGCTTGAAGGAATTCACAAACCTGTGAGTGAAATAGAAAAAAAAACATTTTCTCATTTTAATAAGGCATTTTTTTCTTCTGGATGCTGCATGACTAGCTTAACAGCATGGCTTTAGGGAATTTGTTTTTTCCTTAACAGCTTCCATTTTACAATTTTCCAGACCACTAACAGAGTTACTATTATAATTATTATTTAAATGCAATATTTAGGGTCACTTCAGATTTAATGATTTTAATTTAATAAATTCCAGGCTATTATATTAACAATACATGCTGCACTTTCATGCTCCACTCCTCTCCTTCCTAACTAGGATATTGTAACTTAATCTTGGTTTTTCAAGCAGGAGATGAAACCAGAATCATTTTGAAGATTGCAATAAAATCACCACAGTATCACAGGGGGGAAGAAAAAATAGGAGAACTTTATAGTCACAGTATTGGTTTGTTTTTTAAATATCAAAACGTTTGGTATTAACTGAGTTCTGTAGAGCCAGCATACATATTATGTGATTAGCTTTTATACACAGTACAATCTCTGTAGAACAAATATTGGGTTGAACAGAACTGGTTTATTACATAGTACTGTAGTCTTCATAAAATAAACTTGGATCATCACAACTCACAAAATAGAAGTCGCAATAATAAACTGCATACATTAAATTGATTTATCAGTCAAATAAACTTCCTCCTGCTATTAAAGCTGAAATCTCATAAGCTTTGGCAATAATGCACTGAAGTTTCTAGACTCCTTCATTTCTCCTATGAGATTTAAGGAGAAACTGCTGAAGATCTCAGAATTAAAAAAAAGAACAAAATGGAAAGGTTGAACAACTGTGCTTCATTAAATTTCAAGAATGATGTACTGATTAAGAAGTCATTACTGCCTGTTATTCACAACTGAAGACAAGGGTCAAGTCCTTGAACAAGACAGGAACTTGCAAATCAGTTCAAGTCTTACTCTAATATTGGAAAAATGGAAAAGACAGGAAGAAAAGAGGCAGTAAATATGTCTTTAAATAAAGAGTACAATTATCTCTGTATTTTTCCCACTCATACTGACTTCAGTGTAAAAGTAAAAATCTATTTCATGAGGGCCTCCTTAGGGTGCCGTCGGCCAGTCAATGCCAGCTGGCGACCCCCAGGGGGAGAGCCTTCTCTGTGGCAGCTCCTGTCCTCTGGAATGACCTACCCCCCCCCGACCTACGTACAACTACGGACCTGCGCCTCTTTCGCCGAGCCTTGAAAACCCATCTATTCCATGCGGCCGGCCTGGCGTAGTTTTGATTGTGTTTTGGTAGGGGTTTTTATATGGGGTATTTTAGAACAGGCTTTTTATTTAATATTTATTGTGATTTTTATTATTGCCTGTTCACCGCCCTGAGTCCCGTAAGGGAGATAGGGCGGTATATAAATTTAAATAATAAATAAATAATAAATAAATGTATAAGCTCTGATTAAAATTGTTGGTTAGTAAGTACAAATATACTGGCCAAATGTTTGCCTCAAAGTATATCTAAGAATATTCAGAATATTTACTTTTTATTTATTAAACTTGCACTACTAATTCATGCATGTGAAAATATTTGAGCACCATCATATAGGCAGCTTAGGTTTATTATTTATTTCACTGTGAGTTGTACCTTGGGTAGTTTTCAAATAATTTGTGATACTATGTAGCCTGTTGACACTTTTAAAATTTCATCAATGTTTAGAACAGTGGTGGCGAACCTATGGCACGGGTTCCAGAGGTGGCACTCAGAGCCCTCTCTGTGGGCACGTGCGTTGTCGCCCCAGTCCTAGGCCTTCAGCTGGGTTTTATAAAACCTTTTCACTTTAGGCCTCTGCCGCCATGTGCAAAAAAAAAAAAAGATTCAATCAGTCAATTTCAACTTCTTGCGGGAAAACAAAAAATCTTGCAAAGTTGGAATTGATTGATTGAACTTTTTAGTCCCACCCAGTCTGCCGTTACCACAGCAGCCATGCCCACCCAATTGGCCACACCACCCAATTGGCCACACCCAGCTAATGGGCCACACCCACCCAGCACTCGACGATGCATAAGTGGGTTTTGGGTTGCAGTTTGGGCACTCAGTCTCTAAAAGGTTCGCCATCACTGGTTTAGAATATGGATTGTACAGTAGTTATCTATATCTCAAGTCATGATTCCCATCTAATGAAATGTTCAGACAGTAAGTTTGTGTTTGATATAAAATTTCTTAAGAAAAAAGCTACTAGAAAAACTTTGTATTTCTATTTTTTTTTAAAGTTTCTAGATATTTTTTCTAATGGAAGTATTATCTTCAACATTCCACATCTACTGTGTTAGTAGAGGCAGAATATGAAGTCACCCACCTTCAGATAAAGTGGACTATTAAAGTTGGCTGCCCCAGATATAAATTCAACATTCTCTGTGAGAGTTTTATAAATGTGTGTTGATGTGGGTGTGCAGATATATATATCTGCACGGCGGCAGGATGAGGGGGAGAGTAGCACAAACGGTGCGAATGTATATGTGAGTGAGAGAGGAGGGGGGGTGAAGGGTACGAGAGGGAAGGGGGAAGATTGTAGGAAGAGAGAGGCACGGCTGCAGGATGAGGGTGAGAGCAGCACAAACGACGCGAATGTATGCGTGTGCCCCCGGTTGACTGATAGGGGAGAAGGGAGTGAGCTAGGGCCGACCCCCCCAACGGGGGCTGGAGGAATGTGGACTG
Source organism: Protobothrops mucrosquamatus (assembly GCF_001527695.2). Taxonomy (NCBI): domain Eukaryota; kingdom Metazoa; phylum Chordata; class Lepidosauria; order Squamata; family Viperidae; genus Protobothrops; species Protobothrops mucrosquamatus. Next base: position 235,387 of record NW_015387167.1, read on the forward strand.
AGGGGAGGGGAGAGATAGAGATGGTGGGAAAGACGTTTTGGCAGGAGGGGGGGAAGAAAGACCGGGCAGGTAGGGCATGGCGGCTACCAGACAGGATGGGGGGTGGGGTGGACAGTAGGAAGGGGGAGGAGGTTATGGAAAGGGAAGCAGGAGTACAGCATCGTCCCCTCATAGGGGTGATCACCCGTTCCCGCGTGGCTGCTCTACGGACGTGCCAAACCTCGGTGGAGAGAGAGAGAGAGAGAGAGGGTGTGGGGGGTCTAGTGTATGAGAGAAAAAGGGGGAAGACCGAAGAAAGGGAGAGGCATGTCTACAAGATAAGAAACAGGCAGGAAGGAGGAGAGGGGGTGGGAGGAAGCGATGGTGTAGAAATAGGCACGGCTCGGGTAGATCAGCTGAACTGAGTAAGAACGGAGTTAGAACGGCGATTGGCCATTGGAGCGTCACGACAGCACCTATGGGCCAGGTGCAAAGGTGGCCGGAATATAAGAAGCGCCCTCCCATTGACCGACATGGATCCCTGAAGATGCCGGCAGAAAGCCGGCGAAAGCTCACAAAAATAAAGGGAACATTTTACCATGGAACTGAAGGGGTTTGCGTTCCCTTTATTTTTGTGAGCAGTATATTTTGAATACATATGTTTTTCTTAATTATGTGGCAAGCAGGGGAAGGGAGGTAAGATGGAGAAAAGCTGAAGAATAATTTCTCTTCTTTTGTGCTAATTAGTTTCATATCAAATTTCTCATGCTCCACCACTGTACACTTGGATAGGCTTTTTAAAGGGATAGATTAATTTGGATAGTCTTGAAACAAGCCTTTTAGAAAATTTTAGATATTGCATTGTCAAGCTTCCCCCTTTGTGTGAAACAACAGAGGAGAACAATGTGTCATCTTGAAAGCTGTATGCTGTGCTATTCCCCACTTGGTATGAGAAGTGGCCATTAGGAGGTTTCTTTTCCCCTTCTACCAGCCTTGTCCTTCTTAATTAACACTGAAACAATGGGGATTCAGAGCAGAAGCCCACTAATGATGCAAGCAGCAAAGATAAAAACAGAATATGTCTAGCTGGCTTGAGAACATTCCCTTTGACACATTAGACAATAAGAACCCATTAGTGTAGTTTGCTGTTGTCACTGAAATATAGGAAAAAAAGACTTGAGATTCTGATACTCTAGTGTGTTGTTTTAGTGATAATTGCAAAGCGTACAAAAAGCTCTTCGTACTTCTACAAATAAAGCATAGCCAGAACTGGAGATGGAAGGTTTCGCATCTTGCTGAAATGGCTAAAATTTCGGCCTATCTGAAAGACCATTCAAATGAACAATTTTTATCAATATGGAGAAGATGGATTGTCTATATTCAAAATAAGCATAGAATGGTGGAATACAATTTAGGTTTTTAGACAATTTGTTTTTTTTTTCTATATATTTCACCTACTTATGTACTGATATTTTGTGGAGTTAGGGATATTAATATTAGTTTACTTGTAGCTGAATAGTATCCTGGGATTAGGTTTGGGAAGTCCGGGTGGGGGGTGGGGGGAGGGGTTTTTATTATTGTGATGTATCTGTGATATGTTATTTTTCTTTCTTATGATGAAAATAATAAAAAATTTACAAAAAAAAAAGCATAGCCAGCTCACTTGTTAAATACATTCTAGTACAGAGTTGTCAATAGAACGATAATTTCGAACATACAGCCGTGCAAAGATTAAGAGTATTAGGCCACTCTATTCCTGAAATTAATTTCTTTAACATAATTTTAAATTCATCTACTAAGTATCCATGCCTGCCATTAAGGGCCTACAAAATGTTCAACACTGTGCATCTTACCACAAATAATCACTTTAATTGAGAATTTGATCATGCCAACTGCACCTCAGTTCACTGAGACAACTATTAAATAGAGGTTTTCCATTTTTCATTGGAATTATGACGCACCATTCATTTTAAATGTATTTCAGCAAGTAATTAAAGAATTTGACCATGAAGGAAGTTAATAGGTGGCAATACACTTCATTGGAATTGGGCCATAGATTTTAAGCAAATTGTTAAAATTTGTTACTGTTGGCAGCAAAGGCCATTTAGTCCTTTCGGTTGAAGAAAGATTTAGAAGAAATTGGAGATCATCAAATAGCATTTTATAATGAATTTTGTTATGTGTTTATTGTCTGTCGGTCTTAAATTTTATAAATAAATGCAACATAACAAACTGATTTAGTTCCTGTTTCTAGATGCCAGATTGGTTTCTGCAAAATTTTGGAAAAGTAAAATGAATCAGGAGTATTCTGGAGAAATTGCTTGGATAAAAATCTCACAAAAAAGCTTTGAGAAACCCTGCAGTGCAAGACAACATAGCTCAAATTTGACCCACAATTTATTTGCTTTATTAATATAATTGGGTTACCTTGTAATTCATGGTACATACTAAACTATAGAATATACACTGCTCTGAATTGTACAGGTAGTCCTCAACTTATGACTACAATTAAGCCCCAAATTTTTGTTGTTAAGCAAGACATTTGTTAAGTGAATTTTGCCCCATTTTACAACCCTTCTTGCCACAGTTAAGTGAATTGCTGCAGTTGTTAAGTTAGTAACAAGGTTGCTAAGTGAATTTGGCTTCCCCATTGACTTTGCTTGTCAGAAAATCACCAAAGGGGATCACATGATCCTGGGACATAAATATGAACCAGTTGCTAAGTCTCTATTTTGATCACATGACCATGGGGATGCCACAATAGTCATAAGTGTGAAAAACGATCATAGGTCACTTTTTCCAGTGCTGTTGTAACTTCAAACAATCACTAAATGAACTGTTGTAAGTTGAGGATTACCTGTACTGATTGGAGTGGCATATAAGCCTTAATAGTAGTGGGGTGAGGATGAGGATGGTGCTGTGTAGCAGATTGCAGTGAACAGTAGATGGCAAAAAAATTACCAGTGTTATTCTTTTGTGTATTTCATTCTCTTTTCAGATACATTAAAATTAATTCATTGTGAAAGCAGAAGGTATGAAGTGGTGAGCATACTATTAGTTTAGTATCATTTAATGTCAATTGATAAATGCTGAAAAAAGTACAAATTCTTTTTTTTTTTTTTAATATAAAATTTTATTGTTTTTATCATAAAAAAAAAAAAAAGAAATACATCACAGATATTACACAATGTTATAACCCATCCCCCCACCCCTCGGACTTCCCAAACCAACCTAGGCTAATATTCAAATACAAGTAAACAAATATTAATATCTCTAACTCCAAAATCTAAACTTAAACAATCCATCTCCTCCGTATTAATAAAAATTATTCATTTAGTTAATTCTTCAAATATCCAAAATCTTTACCATTTCAGCAATATAGTTTAACACCATCCCTTACCTATACAAAGAAAAGAAAAGAAAAGAAAATTCCCATCTTCCATAAAGTTAACAAGTTAATTCTGTCATTTCATGAAACTACCCTATAAAAAATCATTTGGAACCCTTAATAAGGTTTACAACTTCAATTACTTAATTATCCTTCAATCGTTTTCAATTATAACAACATTATTATATT
>NW_015387167.1:239942-246528 GCF_001527695.2 Protobothrops mucrosquamatus
TTCTCGCCTACATCGTCCATATAGGACGACTCGGGAACTCAACTCCTACCCCGGGCAGCTCACCTATCCCCTTATGCCCAGGGGAAAGGTATCAAGCCGTTTGACAGCAGATGCTAGCTGTCAAACCGGCTTTTACGCAAAACAGGCGGGAGGCAGCAAACAGCTGCGACCGACGAAATCGCCTGCCACCGGAAGTCCAAAAGTACAAATTCTTATTACTGTAATAAAGATCACAAGTTATGAATTGCTATAGATCAGAAAAATGATCTGCAGATAGATATTTCAAAAAATATTGAACTTTGGTTATTAACAACAAACAGCAAAATTATAGTGAACAAATGACTTAAAATGACTGTGTGTATATACATTCATAAATATTTGGGGAAAAAAATCTTGCTGAAATATGTACTAAGGCAACAAATAATTTATGAAATCTAATGAGGAAATGAAGGAAGAACCAGACATCGTACAACTCTTAAGTGTGAAAGAAGGAAACATAATTCTGAGGGGGGTGGGGGATCAAAATTCCTGTTAAATTCTGAAGACTTGAAACATCACCATGGATACTGTATGTATTTGCTTAAAATATATGTTTTTAACTACTCTAAACTTTGATTAATGATTTACTTAGTATGGGGGACCATGTGACTTACTACAATCCAAATAATGAAAGTTACTAGAGAGCATAGAATAGCAGAACCACAAAGTATTTCGTAGAAAAGTTTGAGACAACTTTCAGTTACCAAGACTGTATCACACAGGTGAATATGTTAATATGACATAATAAGTCATGGCTATCCTTAGCCAATTATCTGTGTCAGGCAAAGGATAACATGACTTCTATCTCCCATTCCACTTCTATCTCCCATTCCCATTCCATGTGCAGAGATCAAGTGGTTTAGCATTAGACTCATACTTTTCTAGCCACAAAACAGAATGCCCCAGCATTCAAATAACAATTCACTAACTTAGGAGATCCTTTAGTTTGGAATATTGGATTACAAACTGTCAATATATGAAAATCAATGATGAAAAAAAAATGATTACACTTACATTGTAGTACCTTGAGGCAAACTCCAGCCTTCTGTTTTTGCATTGCAGCATCCTCTGCAAGTACATTACTCACTTGGTTAACATTGCAACATATGTTTCATCTTTTGCTACTTATGTCTCTACCCCTGCGAACATCTGTCCCTGGGCAACACAGAATAGAGTAGTTGCCAAATACAGCTCCTGTTCTTTGCATTTTACCAGTATTTTCTGCCCCCCCCCCCCGTTCACTCATAAAGATAATCCCAAATCAAGCATCAGAGCCACACATACTTATTATTCAACTGAACAGGGAAACTTGTGATGTATCTGTCATGGGTAAAAGAAGAAGGGTGCCATGGAGGGAAGAACACTGAAGTTCATGATTTGCTTCTAAACCTACTCCAGGTATAATCACAAAAGACAAAATTCCTCTGACTTTCTTTAGTGCCTAAACATATTTTCATAGTTAAGAACCACCTACATGTGATAAAATGAAACAGACTTTTTCCTCTGCCAATAGTATAACAAGAGTACAGTATATATGTTTTCAAGAAAAGATTGGACAACTATTGGTCAAGGATAGTATAAGGACTCCTGGCTTGGACAGGGGATTGGACTACAAGATCTCCAAGGTTCCTTCCAGCCCTATGATTCTATGTATGTGCAATATCACTTTATAATATTAGTCATGTGTGTATAGAAGGGTGTATACATGTACTTAAATGCTCAAATATGTATGAATATTTACATAAAATAGGAGACAGTATAGTGTTTCTAACCGATCTATTTATTATGTGTATGAAGTATCCACATTATAGGATTGAATACCAAATGGCTTATATATACAAATACATCCCTTTGCTTGTGTTTGTGTAAACGTTCCTTCTCAACCCTATGGATTGTCTGTGTCTTCCTCAGTTTTGGGTCCTCCATGAAAGGCCTGAGAATTTGAAGGTTCTATCTGTTGATGATTAATCCCATGCAGGGGCTTGTCTTGCCATGCCACTTCCTCCGCTTGATCTTCTTCTCATGACTTCTGTTGCCTCAGGCACAGTCTCAGCAGCTCATATTAGGGTGCCATCTTGCTGATATACCTCTAGATGCTCTGGGTTTCGTTGAGGACATTGGTTTTGACACTCATCAAACCTTGCCTGCCCTTCTTACGGCTGCTGTACACTCTTCTGCTGACCTTGGGGTGGAAGCCTCCATACATTATGAGGATCTTCTGGGTTTTCACATTGGCAGCCCCCATGTCCTTCTTTAGCTAGCTCACTATACCAGGAGGGTATCTGATGACTGGCAGGATGTATATGTTGATGGCACAGATTTTGTTCTTCTCATTGAACTGGCTCTTCAGGTCATGTCTTATCCTTTGATCGCATTTGGATGTTACTGTCTTCTTTTCCTCATCATCATAGTTTCCATGTTGGATACCAAGGTATTTATATTATTGTATATCTTAACTACTTTCGCTCTCTTGACTACCATCTGGCCACAGTTTTCCACTCTGAATGACATCCCAATATCTCACTGTAAATTTGTGCCAGACGGATCAGCGAGTAGATGTCTTGTTTACTCATAGCATGTATTTTGATGTTATCCATGAAAAGAAGGTGGCTGATGTTAGTTCAGTCTTGAATTATAGCTATATCCAGTCCTTGTAATTATCTGATTGAGTGGGTCCAAACCTATGCAGAACCGCATCAGGGAAAGTGCATCACTTTGGTATATGCTGCACTTGATGGCCTTTTGTGAGCTGTCCTGAATTGACTTCTACAGTTATCTTCTACAGTCTCACTGAGTTCTTGAGGAAGGTGCTTAGTCACTTCTTTATTTTGTACACCACCAGGCATTCACAGATCCAGGTGTTTGGCATTGAGTAGCAGGGTTTTCTATAGTCAATTCATGTTGTACTCAGCTTGGTCTGTCTACATCTTGAGCCTTAGGTGACTTTATTTTTGGATCTCTGGTATTGTTCCCAATGCCCTTCTGAGCTGTGTTCATGTACTGGCACATGTGGTCCTGTAGCTTGGTGGCTATGTTGCCTGATAAAACTTTCCATTTTTTAGGGAGACAGGTTATTGGTGCTGTTGGATGGAGCTGTTCCCTTGTGATTAGCACTGTGTTTCCTTATGTTAGTCAGTCTGGTAGGAGCCTGCTGCTAGCAACTGGTTCATCTGTGCTGCTAGGTGTTCATAGCAACAGCACTTAGATTTATATACCGCTTCACAGTGCTTTACAGCCCTCTCTAAGTGTCTGCATATTGCCCCCAAAAATCTGGGTCTTCATATTACTGACCTTGAAAGAATGAGAATCAAAGTGAGAATCAAATTGCTGGCAGTCAGCAGAATTAGCCTGCAATATGTATTGCATTCTAACCACTGTGCCACCACAGCTCTTATCATGCATTGCTGTTAGTCTTTTTATCCAGTAGCTGTGGAACATGTCCAGGCCAGGTGCTGTCCAGCCCTTCATATTTTTGACTTGCTGTTGAATGTCTGCTATGGTAGTGACTCGTTCCTATTCTGGGAGATGGATATAGTCTGCTCTCAAGCCACTTTTCAGCCACTTTGCACTGGTGTGGTGTGTCTTCTCTTTTTCCCAATACTGCTCAATTTCTGCTGTTGGTGGCTCTGCTGTTAATATGTTGTAGCACTGTAGTTGGTAGTGCACATTGGATGGATCTTTGGAGAACAGGGCATTTATCGTCTTGTCATCTGCTTTTCTAGATTATCTCCTTAGCCTGGTAGCTCATGCTTTGACCTTTAGCAGTCTTGAGGGCCTCAGATGGAGTCAGATTCTTGTGTTTTTTTCAATAGCCAAGTTTATCCTTAATCTCTACACCCTTTACCAGCTGGCTAACCTCTCTCCAAGTTGCTTTGCTCTTAGTTTCTAATCTCATTTCCCAGGGGAAGCTTGTGTATACTGTTGTTCTTCTTGATTGTGTAGCCAAGTATCTACAAGATTAGTTTATGGTGGCAATAGGAATGGTCATGAGGCAATCATTTGACATTTACTAGCATTCTATCTGATGGTATTTCTATTGAGCCTTGGCAATCAATCCCGAGAGTGATTGTAGCTAGCTCTTATGCCTCATATCAGCTGCGATGCTTTGTAATGTAGGGGATAGCAGTGATGTTCCAGTTTCAAATGCTGGCTGCCCATCCAGTTGTTCATCTGATCTTCTTGAATCTGTCTCAAGTTGTGAGAGCAGCTTCCTTTTCATCATGTTGAAGTTTTGGGTAACTAGCTATTTCTCAGGTAGTGTGAATATAGGTCTTCTATCCATCCATAATTTCCTAATACATTTCATTTATCCCCTCTCATTAGGTCTTCTGTTGTATTAGCATTCCATCAATTCCAAGTTGTCTTGTCTTATCCATATGTGGTTTGTTCCAGTAGCCCACTTGTCATCTGGTTGTCCTGGTTCCTCAACATCTGATGTGGACCTTATAAATTCAGGTGACATGCTGGCATGACTCTTGTAGTTTGTGTAATCTTGTATTGGAGGTAGGCAGGTAAAACATTGGGAGGTCTTTGTCCAAGGACCTCTACTAGTAAGAGCCATTTTACCTTGGTCTCCTGCATCAAAAACCAATACCTTTGCGTGTGTATGTGTGTATGTGTGTAATTTCCAATATGTGCATCCATATATGTATATCTGGTAAGACCTAAATACAGAAGAAAAACAATTTAGAATTGCTTTCCTGGAATCTGGAATGAATGAAAAGTTGGAAAGGCAAAGCAGCAAAGGAATTATCCAGTGAAGGTAATAACAGTTTGCTGTTCAGAGTGACTACGTTGTAAGCTTTGCCAACATTTCTCAGTCTGAACAAGATTTTCTTAACACAATTTAGGGTCAAATCTGCCTCACCAGAAAACAAGAGTGGCTTAAGGGTGTAATATGGATCATACAGCAGTATTATCCTCTATACATACATGCACACAGTTCAAAGTTATAAATTTGTCATAGGTTTACAGATCTGGAATCAGCTTTGTCAATAAAAAGATAATATTCTTGAAAATTCAAAGGAACTATTTATATAACCTAAATTACTACTAAGATCACAATTTTTCCAGTCAGCACATCTACATTTAAAATAATAAAATACTTGCTAACTCAGTTTTATACCAGTCACTTCACCTCCACACACACAGGCAGCTGTGGGGAGGGGCATCAAATTCAGGAAGGTGTCAGAGCATTGTGGTGCCAGTTTTATCCTTTCTTGGCCCTTGGCTAAAATCAAGTGTCCATATATCAACATCCATGCACACAGAAAAGGGTCAAACTCACATTGTGATATTCCATCTGTCATCTTGAAGATTTTGACTCCCCACCTACACTTCCTCTGTAGGCACTTCTGTTTCCATGCTTAAAAAGGTTTCACCTGCTAAATTTCTTCTAGGTGAGGTTGTTTTTACAGTTGTAGAACACCTGCTGATAAATGAAAGTTGGAGAAAGTTGTGATAAAATTGATGACATTTCCAAGTTCATTCATAGCCTAAATATACTCTGATTGCCGCGATTCAAGATTTTTTCATATCTTGTATAAATGTCCATGTTATAGTGTCTCTTCTTTGTTTTACATGGATTTAGTGTCTAAGCATAAATCATTCATCCTAATGAATGGTTAGCAATAAGTACTCTTCTACCATTCTTTTTAATGCATATATTTGAACTGACAGATCAATAAAGTTTTATTAGACAGCAGCTGTGTGCCAAATGAAGAATGAAGTTAGAGTTGTTGGGTAAATAATATTTCATTTCAAGTATGCGTTTAATGTGTATGAAGAATACAATTTCAGAATGTATTGTCATAAAGTTATCATTTAAATCAGTCAGTATTGGGCATTTATTTTCTCCCTTCTCATCTTGATCCTGATTGTCTTTTGCTTTTATTTGGACGCTCCATAAATTAGTTGCCATGGAAATTAACACCACTCAAATGATGGCTTTTTCCATGGAGATGAAGTCAGCAACTTGTTCTCACATCCCTGGGAATAGCAGGCCTGGGAAAGAGAGTCATCTGCTTTGAGTCTTCAACCCAGACAGCAGTGATGTGAGCTGTATTAATGGATTAAAAGCACAATGTGTTTTACTATAGGCACAAAACCTTACAAGCACTGGAGAGGAGTATAATAAGGTTACACAAATGAGCCAGAGTCTTGCAAAGATTCACACACATACATCAAGATTCCGCATTTGGAAGAGTACAGCAATTTGTCAGAACTAGTACTGGCAGAGCTTTCTGTATTAGGTCTGGTTTAAAAGCTACTTCGTGGGGATCCTAGCATTGGTCTCATTATACTTTCCCATTACACCAGTAAAATTTGCACCTAGTGTATCCTAGGATCAGATCTAGCATAGGTTTAGAAGTTGAGCAATTTGAAAATATCTGCATAGTATTCTAGGTCTATGTAGGTATTTCTGCGGAAATGATGCACGGAATATCCAAAAGAATAATAATAATAATAATAATAATAATAATAATAATAATAATAATAATAATAATAATAATAATAATAATAATAATAATAATAATAATAATAATAA
>NW_015387167.1:246628-270825 GCF_001527695.2 Protobothrops mucrosquamatus
CTCTCTTCATTCTGTTCTCAGTGCATGAATGCTTCATTTGTATGTTTCACTTCTGAAGGTTGAGTATTTTTCATAGTAAATCCCTGTAAGACAAGCGCCGTTATTTCAGTACTCCAGGTATGCAGCTGAATGGCTTTCCAAAGATAACAAAGAGACATCATAACAGAGGTGACATTTCCCTTGGCCTACAATAATTTATGCTTAATTACTACATACACTATGCAATTAACTGTGTATGGTACAGATTATTTGTGTAACAGGAAGCTTAAATAATTTAATTATCTTCTTAATTAGTAGATCAATCCTACACAGCTATGTTGAAGAGAAAATGCATTGTATTATATCAGCAGAAATATTGTTATATATGATGTTATATGCCAGTTCAACTACAAGGGAGGACAACACAAACCACCAAGAAGACTGAAAAAAATAAAAATAAAATATATTTGACAACCTTGAAACTACAACCCAAAAGTTGCTAACCCAAGACTGCCACTCAATATTATTTTCACTGACAAATAGAAAAAGTCAAGGTGTTTAGGACAATGCTTGGTGTGCCTCCAGCAACTTGCAACACATAACATGTAAAATGATGCCACAACAGCCCCAATTTACCAGCCCTACTGGCACAACTAGGAAAAACTCTGCCTTAGTTGAATCTATGCCTACTTTTCAGTTCCATACTGAAGGAAGTAAAACCTATGCAAGACAATATCCTTATGTACATACCCTTGGGGGAGGCTTGCAGAGAGCAGACTTTTGGGACAGAGGCCCAGAGTCTAGACAAGTAGCCAAAAGGGAGAAGCTATGAAACTCAGTACAAGAAATCATGGCCAGACCCCAGCATCAAGAGACTCTGTTGTCCCACGGAATAGGCTATGGAGCTTAAGCATCATTCACTCTTTGCAGGTTTGGCAAGAACAAGTCATGTCAAGAAGAAAACCAATAATGTTTCTGGGGTTTAAAACCACTCTGCAAATTCAACAATACAGGAAACGGCATCCATTCAGTCATAGCAGTAAATAAGAAGTGCATACATTCCCTTGCTGTCCACTGCCCCCAACCTACACACCAAGTCTGGGTGATAAAGAACAACCATCGCAAAAGTGCCATAGCCAGGTAGGAGAAAAGCATATTCTGGATATACTGTATGAATTGCAGTTCTGAATCCAGTATACAAGCCCTTGCTAACAGTCATGTTGAGGGTCCTTCCCATCCAAACATAGCTTAATCAATAAGAAGTATGGTACCAGCTAATACGCTAGCTGCTATCTAGGCCAGCCAATCCTAATGCTCTTCCTATAGTTATAGGCTAACATTAAAAATTGATCCATTTATTAAAATTAGCAATGCAACACTATGAACCTATTGTTTCATCCATTAAAATAATGACAACAAAGAGCATTGCCATACCTTAATAACTAACACATGTATAATATCCTAAACTTTTGTAGTTCTTAAGCCACTTCATCAGTTTTACAGGGTATTGTTCTCAGGGAGAGAAATATAGAGCTTTTATTTTCTGAAGTGAGATTCTCATTGGGACCCACAGTGAATCACGTTGTTCCAGAAGCAGATTAGGCTAATTGGCATATCTTAAATGTCCAAATACTGTTTCAACTGAATCTTTGGTCTGCTCCTCTCTCTTGATGGCATTGTGAATTGCAAAATCCTGCCATCAAAGAATGTTTTCCAAGATTGATTTCTGGTATTAGTTATAGATCATAAAATTATGAATGGTTGCTTCCAGGACATAATGTAGTAAATGTATGTGATTCATGATAACATGGAAGAAGAAAGCACAAACCAGTATTAAGAAAAAAGGTAAAGGAGTCCCTACAGATTTTACCCTGCTACTCATTGCCGACTATAGGGGACAGTGCTCATCTCCATTTCAAGACCATTGGGCCAGCGCTGTCCAAAGACATTTTCACAATTATGTGGCCAGCATGACATCACAGAGCGCTGTTACCTTTCCACTAAAGTTGTACCTGTTTATCTACTTGCTTTTGTATGCTTTCGAATTGCTAGGTTGGTAGGAGCTGGGATGAGGACAGGAGCTCACCCCATTGCGTGGAGCTCGGGTCTCGAACCTGGGCTGCTGACTTTCCAGCCAACAAGCCCAGTGTCTTATCCTCTGAGCCACCGTGCCACCCTACAAACCAATATGCATGGAGAAAAACATATAGTCTTCTTCGGCATCACTGCTACATTATAGACGGAAAGATAAAGAGGGCATCTTGCTTTCCATAAACCTTGCTCAGTTGTAGCCTTTGAATACCAATTAACTGCATGCAAAATCACCGATCATTTTATTAGAAGTAAGCAATAGTGCTGATTTCTTTGTTTCTTTCCTATATTAGGAATTATTTTCATATAACTGAACATCATATAAACGTGAGCATGAATTCAATAAAAATGTGTGGTGTTCAGGTGTTGAGTTCTTTATTTAGTTATGGCACTTTTCACTTATATTAAGCATTTAAAAGTTCAGTGAAAAATGATGTTGGCATCACTTGGATTTAAAAATAAAACAACAAATCCTTATGTGGGTATTTAAACGAAAGCACCACTGAAACAATTCTAAGTTGACCTAATCACGTGTGCTGTGAGTTTGGGAGCATGAACACTTATGCCTGCTAAGAAACTGCCTCCACCTGTATCTGGTCTGTTAAAAGCTTTGATAATGTCATCATGCAAACAATGCAGTTATGTAATTTGCATCAATTGCCTCATGTCTCATGCAGGTACATTAATCTGGGTCATTTGTGCGATAATGTCATGAGGTGCCTGTCATTTGCAGATCACTTTTTCTCTCTTCTGGATACTCAGGTCGGAGAAATAATTTTCCCTTGTAAATTGAGCATGTTTCAAAATTGCTTTAGACAGTTCCCTTTGGACACTGTATGTGAGTTCTGTATATGCTGTTTTCTTTCATGTATGAGGAACAGCAATTGTTAGTTTGGGGCTAACAGAACTCAATGTTCTCTTGTCTGAGGAGATGGATTTGCTCTCCATGGGCTGAAATTAGTTGGGTGCCCATTCCATGAGTCCTCTTGCTTTTGTCTACCCAATTCATTTCCCCCATTGCATTAAACATGCCAAGAAAAAGAAGTTTGAAGAAGCCCTGTTTCTGAAGAACTAAAGCAGTGGAACACAAGCCTTTCCATCCAATGACCCACTGGAAGTATCAAGTAGACTAACAAACAGTTTATTAACTAATTATGGTGTAAGCTTCCATAAGTTATGAAATTTTACAAAACACATATTAAACTTTATCTCCACACATATTGTTTCTGGAAACACATTTCCAGCATAAAGATTGGAGAGTCCATGAATTGCAATTAATCAGGAGATGAGAGGAAGTGTTAGAGGGAGACAGCAGGCTGTTCCTAAGAATTAGGAAGAGGAGAAAAGTAGAAGTAAACTGAGGTGGAAGGATTGATATCTGTATGTATCATTGAAACCATGTCTCTTTGTGAGAGAACATGCAAGTCTATGACAGATAACTGGAGGGGAGAGATTTGGCCAAATTTTTGTCTACTATTGCAAACTATTAAAGTAAAGCACTTATTTACTAAAACTGTTTTTAAAGGACCACTATACACTTAGTATTAAGCCAGGGTATTTTGGCTCTATTTGGCTTTGATTTTATAAAATCAACCAAAGAGGCAACCAAACAGAACAGATACAGACCCCAACGGATAGTTAAAGCTACAGAAAGAACTTGCAGGCAGCCTGCCTTCCACTGAAGACCTGTATATTACATGGGTCAGAAGGAGGGCTGAGAAAATATCTGGAGACCCCTCACATCCTGGACATAAACTGTTTCAACTCCTCCCCTCAGGACGGCATTAAAGGGCATTGCAGACCAAAGCAACTAGACACAGGGGCAGTTTTTTTCCCCTCAGGCCATCACTCTGCTGAACACCTAATTCTCACAGTGCCGTCTACTGTCTATGTGTATTTACCCACGTAGTATGGCTGTAGCATTATTATTTATCCTTTTTATCTTTCTTACTCCTCCCTCTTATTGGGATGATGATGATGATGATGATGATGATGATGATGATGATGATGATGATGATGATGATGATGATGATGATGATTCTGCATGTGCACTGAGAGCTTCTGCACCGGAGACAAATTCCTTGTGTGCCTAATCATACTTGGCAAATAAAGTATTCAATTCAACTCAACTCAACTCAAGTATTCAATAATGTCAGGATACCTTTTGTTGTAAAAAGAGATATTTTAAGATTTTATTGCAAAGTTTATTTGTAGTGATTTACAAAGTAAAATGTTTCCAAATTGATAGCATAGAGGTTTTTTTAAAAATAACAACAACAAAGTAGCACTTGGTGTTCCTTCCATATCAGCAATGCATTTTTTACTTCAAAGATGGCTTCTAAAGACAGGTCTTCTTTCATCCAGAAATATTAATACCCCGGACAATAAGCTGATGGATGTTATGCTTTTTCATATTGGCGAACAGCAACAATATCACCAAAGGTGAGAGTCTGCAAGTTCAGTGAGTACAAACAAAGACAATTTACAACAAATATAGACTGTTGAGCATAATGTGCAGAGATAAATGAATCATGTAGTCTTTGACAAGACACCGGGGCAAAAGCTAGATGTTCTTGAAACATCTGAATCTGTTACATTTCTGCAATATCATAATAGAAGACAATTTATCCAAACATAGCAAGCAAATGACCCAGTGCTATTTCAGTTCTTCATGCTTTTGCTGCATGAATTAACTTGAAATTTTCATATTGATGTAGAGAAATTGTAAATAACAGTGAACACAAATGAAAGATTTTAACACAGGTTGGTGCAGGGAGACCCTCGCTATGCAATTTGTGTTCATGCTTATTCCCTTATGTTCAATTCTCAGCCTTGCATAACAAAGTTATATTTGCATAATATATTCTAGTCAACCAGTCAGAACTGTGCTTGCTTCTTTTATGTGTTAATGTGCTATTCATAAGTCACATGTCATTCTTGTTTATTGCAGCCCTATTTATACTTGTTACAGATTTCCCTTACAAATATCATAGTCAGCTAGTCCATTAATAAATACATTACAAGATTTATCAGGTATGTTACATTTTTTGAAATAATTGAATTAGCTCTAGATTGCAATAATGGATGGTTGGATAATGAAGAAAAAAGTACTTTCTAATGCAGGAATTTCTCTAAATCAATCACGTTTCCATTTTAAAAAATGCCGTTTTCAAACAAAACTAAAGAAAAAACATGAAAGAGGTCATTTTTTAAGTCCATGGAAGTATCTCAAGACATTTTGTTGAAAAAAAAAAGGTATTTTCTTTTTAATGTCATATTTCTGTAATATGAGACTCTGGGAGAGAATTCAGTTGCTTTAGTCTCTGTCAACATTGAAGTGATATGATTGTATTAAAATATCACTATATAATAGAAAGAATTCTCATATGACAAATATCACATGTTTTGTAATTAACAATAGAGCTACAAAAAGTAATGGGACTGGGTATGTTTTTAGAAGCTATAATTGATCAGTACTTAGGTATGGAAAGGAGGACCCTGTGATAATATCTATGGCATAGTAAACCTTCAGGAGCATTTTTATCTTTAAAAAGTTTTACTTACCATGACCATTTTGCCATCTTTAATTTCTCTAACAAAGTTTGTTTCCTTGCCATCCCATTTTTGTACGTGAACCAATTTATCACCATCCATGCTCACAACTGACTGCGGAAATAAATGGAAACTGTCATAAAAATTGCCCAAACAATTCATTCATCTTTAACAGTTAAACTTGAAAATCTTTATCTATAGGAGAGTTACAAAATACTTCAGTTTTTGAATGATGATACACCACTAGGGGCATATGCTGCAGTGGTCTGAAAATTCTCCGTGATTTCTGTTGCTGCTTGATCAAAGCCTTGTAACTCACATTAAAAGAGGTGGGATTAAACCACACAAATCACAGCGCCATCTGAACTTTTTAGATCACCCAGCAAGTGCCCTTTGGACCACTAGTTTCAAAAAAATGAATTTGTTAGTAAGATATTTTTAGCAGATCACTTATAAAAATGAACATGAAAACCAAACAAATTCTTCTCCTGTGTGCAATTGTATGCCTGTTCGTATTAAAGGTGTATTTAGCATGCATTTCAGTTAATAGACTTCAGCTTTAAAACATTTTCAGTTTAAGACATAGGATTAAGTAGTTATGCCTCAAATAGGAACCAAACAGAACTTCTAGTGAGATTAAAAAGCCAGTCTGGAACAGAACCTAGCAAATTTTGAAGCTTTCAGGAATCCCAATAAAATAAGGCATAATGGCAACGAGTATGAGATTCAGAGAGGAAGTGTATTTTCTCTCATGCCCTTGGAAGTCTCCTGATAAGCAGAGCAGGTGGTTGGCCACTGTTAAAGCCTCAGCAAAAAATAATACAAACATATAATCATTAAAGTATCTTCAATTATATTTTATTGATCTTTCATAGTTTGAAAATGTATGCTTAGCACCATAATTTAAATTGCAAAGCAAGCTGATGAATCTTTTTATCTTTCTCCTACTCCAGTGTAGGTTATACTGAAATTAAGCTGTAATGTTTCTTTAAGAACTTCTTAGTGTTTGTTTCAGACTAAAGATATCTTTCTGCATTCAAAATCTCTTTGCTGCCAACTCTGAAAAATAAAATAAGGCTGTTTTTTTCTTACTTACTTTGCAATTCCTGTCATCTGCAGTAACTTCATCAAATTCTTCTCCCAGATTGAAATTTATTTCTGTGTTCTTGAAAGTACTCTGTGTTCGAATAACCATTTTGCCACCTTCCTGGCTGATGATCACAGTTGGTTTGGTAACATTCCCCACTTGACGAGTAGCAAAGCCAACTCCTTTAATATATAAAATAAATTAAAAAACAGAAACATCCATTTTATGTTGTTGGAGTTCTTAAACAAGAAAGAAGCAATCAGTCTGATGTGGAAGGCACCAAACCAAACAGCACTTGTTGCTGTTAAATCAAGAACAATTCTTTGTAACAAAGGTAGTAATGATCTAGTTACAATTCTAAGCAGAGCTGAATAGAAGACTCCAAAGTACTCAGCCAAATGTATTTCTGAATGTTCAAATAAAATGACAATACATGAATTTTATTTTTGACATAGCTCTTCTATTTCAATGAACCTGCACTTTTCTTTGTCGAAAAACCCCCTGTTCTTTTCAATATTATTTGACTTCACCAAATTAATATGAGAATATGGAGTGATGCAAATTATTATTTTAAGTTCTTGGCAGAAGATTTATGTTTATTCAGATTGTTTTAATTTACACAACCTATATTTGTACATGGATTTGTTATTGTGCTGAATACCATTTATTTCCCATATATTCTAGAGATGTACAAAACATATCATACATAGACTTGGGCAAAATACTTTTTTAGTTCTCCCTCTTCTCACCCCCCAATCTATTTTCTACAGACAGACAAGAAACAAACCCCATGCAATCCACTTTTCTTACATTGAAAGAGAAATTAGCTTTCCAACTTGGTTACACTCACATATTTAAAATCTAACAAATCTATCGAGTAATTGAATTTAATGGAACATTACAATAAATCTTTGAAATAAATATGCTTATACTATAATCATGTATTTGACTAACATACATTTTTACAATATATCTCCTCCTATTTTAGTTTTGCTACCAGAATCAATTTCAGTCCAAACCTTAGTCTGGTTTAACTAAGATGAAGATTAGCTCATGCTAGTCTAAATAATAGTACACAGTTCACTGAACCATACACACACACAAACACACACACACGTGGTTCACATGCTTAAAAACTTCAGTTCCAAGTACCGTTTAGCATGATTTTACTCCAGTGAGTTCATTCTTTGCAAAATCCAAACTCTGTAATCTTTACACCACCCTGAAAGAAATATAAGTTAAAAAAAAAGAATCCATTGATGATTTTATATGCTGCTGCTTCTACATACCTAATGCTTTCATGTACTCATCAAAGTTTTGGCTGTCAATCAGCTTCCAGGTAGCACAAAATGCCTCAGCCATCTTAACTGTGGGGTGAGTGAGAGAAAGGGACAAAGGCTGCTATGATAGCAACTGCTACTCTCCCTAAAACTGGGTTTAAATCCTGCACAGTTACTCCTGCTCAGCTTCCACACTGAGGGAACATCCAATGAAACTGAAAACAATTTAAACTGTTGCCTCCTCCTGGATTTTCCCATTACTCCTTTGAGGTGGGAGGGGGTGGGGAGTGTGAGCTGGTGGGAAGGTTGATATTCAGCTGATGATTGGATCAGGCCACTGGGTCAACAGAGCTGGTTGGACTAGCCATCCTATTCAGCCTGGGAAACGTGAGGGAGAGAGAAGAAAAGGGTTTTCTGCAAACGAGAGGAATGCCAAATGATGTGAGAGTCTTTTAAGTCCTGTTTGAAAACTTGGCAAGGGATATTGCAGCCTCGGAATGGGAGTTGCACAATAAGATAATCAGATGCATTTCCGCTGACACTCTATGCGGGTGACAATTTTAAAAGAATGCTGGATGCTGTTGGAAAGAAAAGCAAAAGTTATTGGATTTTAGACTGGACCCTTTAATGCTAGAATAAAAGAATAAAAGAATTTGTATTACAAAACTATAACTAATGCAGTCATAGTTTCTTGCTTATCCCCTTGTTATATTTAGTATTTTTTTGGTTATCCTGTTATAGTCAATCAATATTTTTCAGTTTTTTTGAATATTCAATATTTTTTGCCAAATAATTTTTTTTTGAAAGAGTGAAAGTAAAATATAACTTAGATTGAGGTTTTTTTTTTATTTCCTATGACTGGAGTTTATTTTTTAAAAAAGCATTCAGAAATCTTCCTCCCTGTCCATCTTCTCCCTTGAGGGAAATCAATAAAGTATAATCACTAAAACGTGTTAATAGGATCATTTACAAAGACATAGTTTTGTCAAGGACATGGAAGGTTGTCCTTCAATGCAGCATGTTGGCTGAACATTGTTACAACAAAGGACTTGACAACATACAAACCGTATGTTTCTTCTTTGAAGCATACTGAAAATGTGAGATGGCTTAACAAAGAGCTCTTCCCCAAACTCATTTGTAGATACTGAAATGAAATAGCGTCTAGTACTATTACATCTAGTAAACTCTTCAGCCAAAGGAACCCAAGACAAGTAGTGATATGTTTTTACTTAACAAACTGTTATGTAATGGATTAAATACAGCAGTGAAACAACTTTTTGGGGGGAAACTCCCAGCTTAACATAGAAAGAAAGGAAACAGAGGCATAAAAGAAAAGGAAGACTGAACACAGGGAGTCTAACCTGTTATCCTAAAACAGGAGTCTCCAAACATGGTAACTTTAAGACTTGTGGACTTCAACTCCCAGAATTGCTGGCTAGAGAATTCTAGGAATTGAAGTCCAAGGTTGCACACCCTTGTCTTAAAATGTCTGTAAAATAATGCATTAGCAATAGCAATAGCAATGGCACTTATACTTATATACCACTTCATAATGCTTTACAGCCTTCTCTGAGTGGTTTACAGAGTCAGCACATTGCTCCCCAAAATCTGGGTCTTTATTTTACCAATCTTGGAAAGATGGAAGGCTGAGTCAACCTTGAGCCCCAATCAGGATCAAACTATACCACAATCTAACCACTGTGCCACCTCAGCTCCTAAATACGGATTAAATATTAAATAAATACTATCCATTAAATAGGGATAGTAAGGAAAGCAAAGTAGATGTCATAAGGCACAAAGACAATTATGGTATAATAGACATTATACAACATGATGGGATGAATGCCACCAGCAGAGACTGTGTTTGATGGATACACCTTGTTTTAAAGGGATAGGCAACCCCAGTGAGGAAATGGTGTAACAATGCATCAGACAAGAAGGTGGTGTAGAGAGTGGTGAGGATGGCAGAAAAGATTATTGGCAGTTCCCTCCCTTCCATCCAGGACATAGCATATAAGCGTTGCTTGAGCAGGGTCCGCAGGATTGTCTTGGACACTACACATCCTCTTCACAACCTGTTTTCCTTGTTGCCTTCTGGGAGGAGGCTCCGTAGTATCTGAAGCGGAACATCCAGATTCAGTCACAGTTTTGTTCCATACAGTATTAACCTTGTGAACTCTAAAGCTTCCTCCTTCCGTTATGTATTCAAGATGGACAGTGATTAATATTTATATGTTACTTATATGTAAGGGTGTAGGTATACATATATATGTATATAGTACATAATGTATATAGCATGTTTTATGTGTGTTATGTATGTTATGTATGTGTACACTTTTGAGAGTAGGCAACAGAACTTCATTTTTAATGTGTGCCAGTGTGTCCACAGTAAAAATGACAATAAAGATTATCTTATCATAAAGTTGAGGTGAGCACTTCAAGATCTGATATCTTGGAAGTGGCCCTTACTAACGAGAAAGAGTTTATTGAATGACAGTAGGAAATGTATGTTACATGTGTGTCCTGTCTGTGAAGGAGTTCCATTTGTCAGGATCTAGGAGGTGAATCTTTCCATCATAGCACCCACCCTGTAGAACACCATCCCTCCTGAGGTGAGATTAGCCCCAACCCTTACAGCTTTCCTTAAAGCTCTCAAAACATGGGTTTGTTTTTTTTAGCAAGCTTGTGGATACCCTGAGCTTGCATGCTGGTTAAACCATATGTAAACATCTTCCTTCTCATAGTCTTGCTTTAACCATGTTTATTCTTTTTATGGTGTTGCAAAATACTTTAATATTTGGTTTCACTGTACACACAAAGTCACTGGGTGAGATGGGTGGCCATATAGATTTGATTTAAGAAAATCATTCATTCATTCATTCATTCATTCATTCAATCAATCAATCAATCAATCAATCAATTAATCAATCAATCAGTCATTCTGGTTGTGGCTTTACAAAATTGTGCAGTAAAGCTGTATGGATAGAAGCACAGAACAGCTCCATTCTAGATCAGGCCAATGTCATTTATGTTGACATGATTTCATCTTGGTTCTGAGGGGAAAGCATGCAAGTGACTTCATGGATGAGCCCAATCTCTGAGAAAGTCAAAATGCCTAATAATTCCAGTTTCACTTGGATATTTGTGAAAATACCTTTAGGAAGCCTATTTATACTCTTCCTGAGTAATTGTGATACGTCTATCCTTGGGCTCATCTACACAGCCGTCTTTTTTTTTTCTTTTCTATAATCAGTGAGCCAGGAAAAAATTATGTTAACATAAATCATGCTTCTGTCTTATAACCAAAGAAAGTTTTCAGAGCAAGTGAATTGTTCAGTGACTGAATCAGATGTTTCCACAGCAGAACTGCTAGGCCGGTTAGAGTTTATGTCTCTCTTGGTTGTCATCTAGTTGTTGTCACGTTTTGGGCTGACCAGGAGCAAATCCTTGATAAATGCTGAGGTTCTAGAGTTCAAGAGGGGATTTTGTACAGAGTATGGAAGATGACATTCATGGAGATATACAAATGCCATTGCCAAGGCATTGAGTGGTAAAAACTATTTTAAGTCCACGAGGGACTGATAAAATTCAGAAGGAACTCAAACCAATATTTCACTGAACTTTAAAGAGGAGGAGGTACAGCATAATCAGACTTGCAAAATTTTGTTACTATAGCCAATCTCAATAAAAAAAATAGTTTTAGTCTCCCTGTGAGATTAATTTCTTGGTCTGGTCTGTTGAATGGGGCTGACAGTTTTGTTTTCTAAGACAGTGCCCCTTTGTGGCTCAACGTTATTTTTAAAATGCATCGAATTACATAGCTGTGAAAACCAAAGTTCTGGTTTCTTTTGCGGCCCAATAGGTACTGATGGGATAATATTTGAGGGGGGGGGGTGTTGGAGAATATGGCTCCAAAGCAGACCTGCTATGCCAGTGCCAGTTAGGGGAATTTTCTAACTTCAAGTTGTCTCAGCAGTGGGTTGGCAATGAGGAAGAAGCAGTGCCTTATGTACTCGTCCTCTACAAACAATTTTCCCCAAAAAGCAGAATATGTGGATGAGCTGATTATCAAAAGGAGTATCCTCGACTTACAACATTTAGTTACAACAGCATGAGAAAAGTGACTGTTTTTCACACTTACAACCATTGCAGCATCCCCATGGTCACATGATCAAAATTCAGGCACTTGGCAATTGACTCATATTTATGACCGTTGTAGTGTCTTGGGGTCATGTGATCCCCTTTTGCAACCTTCTGACAAGCAAAGTCAATGGGGAAGCCAGATTCACTTAACAACTGTGTTACTAGCTTAAAACTGCAGTGATTCACAATGTTTCACTTAGCAACAGAAATTTTGGGCTCAATTGTGATCGTAAGTTGAGGACTACCTGTATGCATGTCTATTTAGCCTGTTCCCTCTTGTAAAGAAATGTGTCCAAAGTACAGGAATATTTCAGAGAATATTAACATGGGCTTTATCCAGGAAAGATAAAACTAATAAAACTGACGAGAAAACAATTTTAATTTTTCAATCAGTGATACAAGGAGAAATCCTCTGTGGAAAACAGCTGAATCTGTCCATGAAAGCACAATAAAGGCATGCTAGTGATGGTTGAGTAGAAAGGAATACTATATGTAAGTACTGTATGTATGTATTTTACCAAGTACTCCGTTATTAATAAAAAGGATTCTCTAGTCGGTTTTTTGACCTTCCTCAAATGCCTGTCTCCCTTCTGCCCCTTCTGTGTTATAATATGTACTCTGGCATTACAATGTTACCTTAGGGAGCACATTTTAACCTATATGCATACTTATAAATACGCATACTTATAAATTTAACAGTTACAAGATTGTAACTATGGAAGAAGTAAACATATGAGGAGTCCTTGGTGCTCTCTGAGCTTGGTTGCTTTCTTGCAAACGTTTCATTACCCAAACTAGTAACCCTGATGATGTTGCTTAGTTTGGGTAACGAAATGTCTGCAAGAAAACAAGCAAGCTCAGAGAGCACCAAGGACCCCTCATTTCAAACCCATATTCTCCTTTATAAGTAAACATATATCAAAATAATGAAGTGATGTTGAACTCTGTGGTCATCTAACATCACCTTATTTTTTATGTAATTATTTACTATAATTATTACATAATACAATATAACTTTAAGTCTATAAATATTTCTATTCAGAAGCAATTTCAGCTTCAATTTTTTGCTTCTTCAGTCTAGCTGCCAACCAAGTTATTTCCTTCTTTTCTTGAGAGTTGACCTAGACTACATTATTGGCTTCTAGAGCATAGCAGAATTATATCAGGGTTTTTCAGAAACGTAGAGGACCTTTTTGGTAGAAAAGGGAAATCACGGCAGCCCAAAGAAAAAATGCAAGGATAAAAAAAATTGTAAGACTAGAATACAATGGGAAATCTTCTCAGGCTAGTATACAACTTTATGAAACTAATTTGATGAAACTAAGATACTCGTTTGGCTGAATAGCTACTAATATAAGCTATCCTTCTACAAGCAGAAGTATTTTTTTTAATCTGGCTTTAAGTTTATAGATAAATATGCTTCTGTGCATCAATTCATACAATTATATGCATTTCTTGGAAACAAAAAGTATACATCGAAGAGAACATTGTATGTGTCCATCTTTTTTTTTTAAGTAGATAAAATCAGCTTGTAAGAGACTCTATCATTTTTGGCCTAAGTTGGCCCAGTAAACCTAAGTTTACTGTTGACTAAGTAAACCAAAAATGCCAAAGTAGTAAATACAGGTAGTCTTCAGCTTATGACCACAATTGAGCCCAAAGTTTCTGTTGCTAAATGAGACAGTTATGTGAATTTTGTCTCATTTTACAACCTTTCTTGTCATAGTTGTTAAGTGAATCACTGCCATTGTTAAGTTAGTAACATGGTTATTAAGTGAATCTGGCTTCCCCATTGATTTTGCTTGCCAGGTCATAAAAGGTGATCACATGACTCCAGAACACTGCAACTGTCATAAACATGAACTAGTGCCATGCATCTGCATTTTGACCACATGACCATGGGGATGCTGCAATAGTCACAAGTGTGAAAACCGGTCATAAGTCACTTTTTTCAGTGCTGTTGTAACTTGGAACAGTCACTGAATGAACGATTGCAAGTCAAGGACTACCTGTAATGCTTAGGGGCAGTAGATTGATCGAGTTCTCTTTTTAGAGATTTGGGCCAGGACTCTCATCTTGGAAGGCAGAATCCATTATTTGACACACTCACTTGCAATTGGCATTCTTCCTGTGGAATGGTGGCTGACCTCTTATTAGTAGAAGCCCATTAAGATCTGCTGCAACAAATCCAAAATATTTGGGCATGTGACACAAAATCATTTTTTAATCTGTCCTTGGCACTAAACTGATACACAATTGCATTACTAGATTTAATAAATCTTAATTTGCTTTCTTTCATGGATCCTTTCCCTAAAATCCAGACACAACTATCTAGCGTGCTCATGTTGAAAATGTTGGTGGCATGTACAACACACAGACTTATTTGCTTAACCTTGACTTTGTGTTTTGCTCAACAATTCCACAGATACTGATGCTCATTACAGCCTAAGCCAAGTTCCTACGAATGCCTGCACATTTTTTTTCTCTTTCAACAGTCTCAGAACATGCTCTTTCTTACCTTTCTTTAGAATATTTGTATTTCGTATTTGTTAAAAGCTGAAAATTTCACAGCATGGTATGGGAGCAGCTCTGTAGCGGACAAAAAAGCTCTACAGAGGATTATTAAAACTGCCCAGAATATTATTGGACTTCAACTACCAGCCCTGGATAACATCTTCGAATCTCGTTGTTTGAGGAAGTTGCATAACATTCTCAGAGACTCTTCCCATCCTGCTTACAATCTTTTTGGACTGTTGCCTTCTGGCAGAAGATACAGAATAATTAAAACTCGGACCACACGTTTTCTGAATAGTTTTTATCCCAGAGCTGTAATTGCACTCAACAATGAACTAAGGGGCCACCATCAGTGAACTGTTGGACAGCATTACTTGGTCTGTTGTGTGGATGTTGGGTGGTTTTAGGGGTGGGGATTGTGGGGGGGGGAGTGTGTTTGGGGATTATGTGTGTGGGACTTGGTTTTTGGGTGTCAAGTAAATTTCATTGTATATGTATACTATGTACGCACATACAATGACAATAAATAAATGTATGTATTAGCTGGCTAGTAATTGTGATCCTGATACATTTGAGAGTTACTGGCATGGGAAAAACCGCTGGAGAGAACTCAGGAATCTACATGAATTTTGCTACTATACATTTATTACAATACAATAAGTCCTGTGGTGGGAAGTACTGTTCAGAAGGAATGCAGCAGTACTTTGACAGGTTTGTGTATATTCAACATTTAGTTCCATGAAAACTAGCTAGCGTGAGTCACAATCATTACTGATGAAATGTATCTGTGCTATTATACAATAGCATAGTTGCCATTTAATTCAAATGGGTGCAGAGTGCCACCTATTGATTACAGAGAAAATGTTCAACCATATCATTGTTTTGTTGTGCCTTATGCTTAGATTCAGCTTGAAATCTGAAAGTTAACAGGACTCAAAATGTTCCATGATTAATTTGGTATCCAATAATATTAACATTTTTAGAAAATAAATAGAAAAAAATAGCTGGTATTTGGGAGATAAAATGTAGAAGATTCATTCCTTTGGAAGAAATGTGGCGTTTTGTGCAGAGATCTTAGAAAGGTATCAGAATAGCACAAGGCACACTGTCTTAGTCAACAAAGACAAATCTTAATACTAATACTAGTATTAGTAGTGAGTACATTTGGTACAAAGAGTCATATGCCCATAAGTTACAATTGTGGTTCTCTGAGGCAAGGTAGCCAATAGTTATTAATGTACTTCAAGCCAAAATATATTGTTTGGGGTCCAAACTAATTCTATTGAAAGAGAATGCACATGAATATAATCAAAATTTACATCAAGCATGAGAAATTGAAATTCATTTTAAAATAATGATTCTGTCCCCGGTTCAACCTCAGTGATTATGCTCTAATCTGGGCTTATTTGATTTTTCCTAGAGTAAAAACCTATACAATTGGGTCATGGAATTCTTGTGCAAATAATATACACATACTATATTTTAAACAATACAATCTTTATTAAAAAATATGGATCAATCCTTTGGAATAGATAAAATATATCAGGAAGAAAATGCTTTAATAATCATTAACCGAATCAGTTATAAGCCAATAAGCCGACACCCTAACTGAAGCAAAAACTTTTATGTTCTTAGATCTTGTGAAGGTATGACTGATAGAACACATTATTCTAATGTAAGGATAATCTATTTCATTCCTCATGTTGAAATGAAATTTAAAAACAATTGCAGATGTCAGGGATTTGTTTTAAAAACTAATAAACAGAATTTTGAGTTTATAGAAAAGCCAGTTTTGAGAAAGCAAAATATCAAATGCACTCAAAAGAACTTCAAAATCTTAGTTGATCTTGGTTCATCTTGACATTTTGAAGGAGCAAAAAAAAAAAAGGCATTTTTGTATGTCTTGAACTTCTGTACATTTCTCAGTCGAGTTCAGATTTGAAAAAGGTTTTGTGGGGCTAATCTCCAGATGCATTTTCTTTTTCTTTAAAAAAAAAATCAAGCTTCGTGCTGTGTCAAAAATAGTCTGGGTCTTGGCTTCTGGGAAAATTAAACTTTGGTATCCAGGGTGACAGAGAAATGTTACTTTAAAGTCTGCAGAGCAGAGGCTTTCCAGATTACTGTGCAAAATTAGAGCAGATGTTACAATGGGAACTGAGATGGATTTTTTTGGGGGGTGGTGGTTAGCAGGAGGTTTGTCCTATTTCAAAAATGTCCCATATTCCTCTACTTACATCTTCAGTATCCACTATCTGTTCCTATGTGGAATTATATGTGACTCCTTATATGGTATATGATTGTTTGATAAATAAGGATGCCTATCTTCTGATACAAAACAGCAATGTCCATTATTTATCTGTTATAGTTTAGAACTAGATGCTCTTTTTACTACATTGTTGAAGTTAGGACATTTTTCATGAGTTCCTTAACTACAAAGAGCACTAACAAATTCTCCCACTATTTAGCAACGTCCTACATTTTTAAAACATTTGTTGTATAGTTTATTCAGAATTGTACTCATCTAAATTCACTGACTTTTGTATGGTGAATCTTACATACATAAAGTTGTTATATTCTGGGCCTCGAATTACTGATTTTGAGATGTGTTTTTGTGTGCTATTCTATGTATAAAATGTGTGTATGTGTGCGCGCACATGGTATGTACACATATATACTAAGCTCACACCAAATCTAATATCTACATTTTATATTTATTATCAGAAAAGACCCCAAGTTATTAATGATGTTTGTTTTTGTATTTGGTTCTTTGCAACAATCAGCTGATTACATTGGACTTCATTTGTTCAATAACTGAAAACAATTCTCATTTTTATTTCTGCAGATACTGGCTATGATTTGTAAATAAATAAATTACTTCTTGATGAATTTGAAAAAATAACTAATTTTTCAATAGTGCCATATTCATATTAGCCAGCTACAAACATTATATATTTCAGAATCTTGGACATTTTACCAATGAAGTTCGTTGGGTAATCACCAAAACCAAGCATTTTATAAACATTAGGAATTCATTGTTTTTTCTTCCATCTCTTGGTTTTTCATAATGGCATCAGAAGATGAAGCTTCTCCTCCTTCTGCTCCTTTAATTAAAGAGATGTGAACATGAGAAAAAATATTAGCTTTACAAAGAAAGAATCAAAGCATCTGGAGTTTGGAAGAACTTTTCACAATATTTGCTCACTGTAATATTAGATGCCCAGAGTTTTACACCAAATTTAAAGAACATGTGCAGCTCATGAAAAAAAAATGGCAGATATATATTATGTAACAGCTGTAAAGTGATGTGCTACCTGTTATTGTGGTGAAATTACAAACAAGAGCAGCTTCTTGGCCTATGAAGTTGGAAATATCCTTAGAAAATTACTTAGTAATGTGATAACTTAAGGAAGAACATTTCTTAAAGTTATTCAACAGAGAAAGGTAGCCTTTGATTGTCTCAAAAGTGCTTTTTCAGGAGGCAACTGGACTTTCTGGTTTTTCTTTAAAGATGTTTCACTTCTCATCCAAGAAGCATCTTCAGCTCTGACTGGATGGTGGGGAATGGAAGGATTTATATTCCTTGCAGACAGCTGGTCATTCCATCTGCAAGGAATATAAATCCTTCCATTCCCCACCATCCAGTCAGAGCTGAAGAAGCTTCTTGGATGAGAAGCAAAATGTCTTCAAAGAAAAACAAGAAAGTCCAGTTGCTTCCTAAAAAAGCACCTTTGGGACAGCCATGACCTGATTTACTGAGAATCTCCATAGACGTGTAGCTTTTGATTACCTTCTGACATCGAGAGTCCTGCTAATTTGTGTGGCAGTTCGGATGTTCCAGTTCCCGCAGAAGAACCCAGAATGTCTGGTAAGGCATTTCGGCGTCCTGCCCGTCCTGATGCAGCAAAATCTGTGACTACAGGCTCAACATCAGTCATCTCTGATGTCTTTCCTCATAGCAACATCTCCTGAAAAACACCAAGAGTCTCAGCTTCAATATTCTGGTGGCCAAATGCAAACCAATTTTGAGAAGAAAGTAGCTTCTCTTTTGAAAATCAAAATATACTTTTCCTTGGTAGAAGGACAGGTCTCAACCCATCAGTGCTGAAACTTTATCCCAAGAGTCTATTTCCTGCTTTTTTCCCTCCATCTTCGCTTTCTACTTACAGTATTTTTAACAGCATTCATGAATAGAACAAAGAGAAATATCCAGTGACTTCCTGTAACTCTACATATTTGAGGGAACTGTTTCTTTCTTTGTCTTTTTTACATTGTTTTGCCAGTCAAGAAAGAGAATACTATTCAGAGGAACTTTTTTAAAACTTAAAAAGAAGCCCTTCCTAGAATTTGAAGGTACTGCAGAACGCTTTGTTTCAAAGCAATATCAAGAGGCAAAATTATCACGAACAGCAGGTACAACAGGGTCACAGATTTTATAATATAGTTGACTAATCTATGATAAAATATTTTTACTATCAGATAATCTTTTTTTGCTAACCAGGAAGCACTTTTCAACAGTTTCGTTAGACAGGAAGAGAGATAAGTTAGTTTATGTCAGCCAAAATTCATAAAACTGGGAGCACATCTGACTAACACATTTTTACTAAAAGGCATAATCTTTCACAAGTTACAGTTCATTTCATCAGATGCATGGAGTAGCTAAACTAACATAGGATTGAAATTGGGATGAGGCCAGAGGTGGGGAGAAAGAGAAGTTAGTTCTGCGGATAATTATATGCAAGGTAGATTACAATATCTTATTAACAATTGCAATAAGTTAATATCTTATTGTGTTTGTTGAGATCTTTGGAGATTTTTCTTAATTGCAAATTTCAGCAATCAGTTGTATCAGATGCTTTCTTTTTCCCAAAATGAGATATGCAAAACAGTATCCTGGGAGGTCGAACTGCTCTTGTATTATTTTATCCTAGCTTTGAACTCTGCTGTCTAACTTGTGTCCATTAATTCTTTTGCCCAAAGTTTGTCCCATTTATCCAATATAAAATCCAGAAGGCCACTGATGGGGCTTCCAGAAGCCTTCTGAATTTGTCTGAAAGACAGGAAGAAGGCAAGAGGGCTATTTTTTAGCTAAAGCGTGAATGGATGGAATAGTAAAGGATGGAATTCCCTATCATTTGTAGAGTTTAGACACTGGGCGAGAGAGAAATACTTCCTCCAGGAATTTTAGAGATAAATTGAAATACATGTTATATATACGAACACAATGCTGTAGTTTCTAGAAATTCATCTCTTAAAATAAGTCAAGTATTTCATCCTTATACAGAAACCAGTTCACTTTCCAAGGGGGATCCTAACTTTAACTTTTCAATGTCCAGGGGGACAAGGAACTGGTTGATGGGGTTGTGTGTCAAGAGAGAGACAGAGACTTGAAAGGGCATTTGAAATATCAGGAATATTTTCACTCTATTTATTCTAATTGTAATTAGTGCTTGTTTTAATTTAAAAATGGTGATTGTAACTGAAAAAAAAACCCTCTTTACTTTTTTTGTGGCTTAGGAGTTGATATGAAAACCCATCAAGATGGAACTAGTAAATGTTGTATTACTGTAACTGTTCTAAGTACTTAAAATTCTCATGAGGGAAAGGAACTGAGAAATTATAAATAGGATCAGCAAATAACCTAACACTGTTCTGGATTTTACTTTGTAGTACTATAGTGCCTTGGATGTAATCCCCAAACATCTGAAGCATCACTTGAACACCCTCAATATTGGCAGAATCACCATCAGTTAATTGCAAAAGACAGCTTTACTTGAACCTGCTTACATCCTGCGATGGTGCCTTTAACACCATTGAACAACCACATCTGCTTATTCCAGTTCCTTGGGAAGATCTTGATACATACATAAAAATGCCAAATCCAGTCTAAACATCTGGCTGATTATGCAAGTAGCCATAATAAAAATATTTGCTGTGCTTTGATTAATTCAGGTTTTTTGGGAAAACATGCATTCTCATCTTCAATGAAATGGCCAATGTTAACACAAGCAAAGAGATAAAGGCCAATTTTAACAATTAACTCTTTACAACTCATTGTAAAGATATTTGTAGTTGTTAACATGTTTATTAGTACAAAAATTCATTTAGCCTGACTGCTGCCCCTTAAAGAACTTTTTTTCTAAATGTTCAAGCCAAAAATACTGCCAGCATGATTTTACAAACTAATAAAAACAAGACAATCCCATTTTACAATCTATAAAGAAAATCTTATAGGAAAGGGAAAAGAAACTCAAGCAAATTCAGGCACAAATTCTTAGCATTTTAAGATTCTTTTAATGATCAATCCAAATGGAAATGAGCTGCTCACACTTCAAACAAGCACCTCTGACAAGGATACCACAATCATAAACTCCTACAAGTGCAGTCAAGATGGCAGTTCCTTACCATCTGCTGCTGCTTCTTTGGTTATTTACAGAACTGTTGATTGCAGTAGCCTTTGTGTGTGATGCTTGTTTTACAGGAAAACATTAAACAATACCATCATGTTAGCTGCTGTCATGCTGAAATATTTTCTCTTGAATGAAGGACAGTCCTTGGTCTAGGCTGTGGCCATGACAGGCTACATATAGCAGAGTGAAACCAAGACACAGGATCAAACTGCAGTCATTTTCCAGCAGTCCAATGGAGTACTCTCATAAATTAGTGGAATCTTTGCTAACATTGAACATATACAATTAGTCCCAAGAGATACATTCCCATCTCCTTAGTATTTGTACATCAGTAATCTGTTTTGGTATTTGCATAAAAATGCACATAGTAAAGGGAATACGGGGCAGAAATCATATGTAGCAGGTTCAAGCCAATGCTAGGGAACCCAACAATTTTCATTGGGTAGCAGCAGCTGAACCTAAATCAAGACAACATACAGCCATGGTATTATAATGAAGACAGTAACATGTTTTCTTCAAATCTCCTAGTCACTATAGGAGGACCTTTTTTAGCTGGTCAGTTGTTTTCTTTCCTTTTCTTTCTTTTTTAAAAAAAAACTCTTTAGTTTTTTTTAGAAAGATCTTGTGCTAGGATAATTGCATTATAATTTATTATCTCTATCAAACAACAATTAGAACATGATTTACAGGAATATTTAACCAGTCTACTAATTAATGCATAAAAATATATAATACAAAAACTAAATGCTTAGCAAACACATGTCTACTTAGAAACAGGTCCCACTGCATTCGATGAGAGTTATTCTTAGGCAAATATAAATAAGATTCCCACCTAAATTAGTTGAGTCATCTTCTTTTTTCTAATTTTATCAAATTAAATGCTGTATTCTAACTTTCCTTTGCCATGTTTTAGAAATACTGTAATCACTAAAATATTGGAAAATTTCCATTATTTTTATAGTCTGGAATAGGGGGACACAGTCTGATGCTTTTCAGATCTTTTGAACTCCAACAGTGATCATGCTTCATCACTGGCCAAATTGGCCATTGTCATAATGGTAATTTAAAATATGGCATCAGGTTTTCTAACCCCATATAAGAAAACAACCTACATTATTCGAAACCATCACTTCACTAACTTGTGTAAGAACGTATAGGATCAGCATCAGTCTAGCAACCTAATATAATATTATTTTCTGCCTGCAGGAAAAAAAAAACCCCAAGGTTTTGTTGTTTTGCAACAGAGTTAACCAATTAAAGATCCAAAGTCTTTGCAATTCTACCCAGAAACAAATAATGAAGTTAATTTATTTTCCCAATGTCATTCATCTTTTGTCTGATCGTATCTCATTAATATAACTCAACTCACATGACTTTCCATATTTAACCCTTCTATCTAGACTCTAGGGTGGAAAAACAGAATCCTGAAAGCCTCTCTGCCCTTTCTTGTACAAACATATGTTTCATGCTCATGATTTATATTTTCTAACAACTGACACCTCCTCCCTAAATAATTCACTGCCCTCTTTCCCTGGCCATATCAATCCCCTGGCCTGGTACTGAATTCAACACATCTCTACTTCAAGCTTTATTAGGTCTAGTTGAAAAGTTCAATGTTTTAATTTGGGGGTTCACTGAGTTGCTTAATTGGTTGAATGAAGATCTTCAATGAAGCTGTTGTCAAAATTGCACTTAATTCATCCCTTTTAAAAATGATTTCAAATGACTGATAAAACAAAATCAATATGAAAATTAAGTGTTCCATAAATCTGCATTGTTTGCTATAAGACATACTGTATGTTTAGAAGAAATCAAGTCATGTTTCTGATCAAGGTTTTCATTCTAATGTATAAATCAACTTATGTGTGGCTTGGCTGATTTCATATTTCCATCTATATAAATAAAAATGTAAATGTTCGTTTGTTCAAAATCTTAAATCTCCGAAAGTTCTTCACCGATTGCTTTGAAATTTTGATACGTTGCATTCGAATACGCACGTGTTTTTATATACTACTATTATATACAGTAGATGTCACACCTGTGACAGGTAAAACATGCTTTTTTTAAAAAACAGCACCATCTGTTGGATGTAAAAGCATACCCACAAGCATTGTGAAATTAAACATATTACAAACGTGCACTTTCTCTTTTCTTTCTTTTCCATTTAACCAGACTGAGCCACAGCAATGCGTGGCCGGGTACAGCTATAAAAAATAAAATTATATAAATTTAAGAGTTATATGATTATATAACACAATTATTGTTTGTTTACAATGGGAACCCAAACATTCCTTAGCTATTTATTCAGGTTTTCAATCCTCTGTTTATATATGGTAATTTATCATTAGGTATGCTGGCTGTCAACGCTGCTAACACTGGATGTTCCCCCTCTGACAACTGATGAAAATGCAGCCATTTTCTCTATTCCTTTAACATGCTTTTTCTTACTTTAGAAATCAGGTGCAGCAGAGGGGGTTGGAATGTAAGCTCAGCTAGCCATGATAATAACCCTGCTGTGGGAACCCAAGGACAAGCTGATAACGTTTTGGTGGGCTGTGGAGCTGAGGAGAAAGCCGGTGCTTTAAGCTAATTGGGGGATGTGATTTATGACAGTTTATTGGGGGTGGGAGTTGTACTTTGTTACTTTGTATCTGGGGAAAGAGAATTTAGTTTTTGGGTTCAACTATGTAGTGCCGACACTTTGTATCCCGAGTAAATGTACTTTAAGGAAGAATTTTGCCTCGAAGTTCTTTTGATGGGTTTCATCTATCAGAACCATGACACTGGCATTAAAATACTATTTTCTTCCTTATTCTACAGTGTTGTATAACAACCTCAAAATACATACAGGGTTACCCTTTAGTACCCACATTATGTGGGTAGTCAATTCTAATGACTAGTAATTATCAAAATGGTACTTATTAGATGCCTTAGGCTAATGTAATCCTGACTGGTCTCATCACCCTCCATTCTTCTTTTGTTTCTCCAAAGAGATGGACAAAGCTGTGCATATAACATCCTGAAGGAAATACACTATATATTCATGAATGTGTTCATACAGTTGTTGTCAGGGTACAAGCTTAACTTGAGGACAACTTGTTATTTTTCAAATGTCTACTACCAGTTGGATCAGGAGCTGCTGCA
>NW_015387167.1:271358-279602 GCF_001527695.2 Protobothrops mucrosquamatus
AACTCAAACTCCCATCTCTTTGATTTATTTGCAAGTTCAAAAGTTCTTTGTTTTGTATAGTTCATCTTTATTTCCATCTCTCTCACTGTTAACATATTCCCTGATAGACAGAGATGTGTTAGGCCTAAATCAATATTTCTCACCTTGGCGACTTTAAGATGGGTGGACTTCAACTCCCAGAATTCCCCAGCCAGCTTTGTTGAAGTCCACCCATCTTAAAGTTGCCAAGGTTGACAAACACTGGCCTAAATGATATAGAAAACAGAATGAGAAAGTGAAAGAAATTATTTTCTGTTGCCAACATATTTTTGTTTGAAAACTCTTAAGTTGCTATTGGATTTGAGTATCAAGATGTGCCCTTTCCAACGATAATTTAAATCCTTCTCTGCCCAGCCTCTTTGCTGGCTTGACTGAACATTTTTCAAGTCACGATTTCACAATTCTTCTCTTTTAGTGTCACTCAGGATGTTTCTACTTCATACATTCAAGTATAAATAGAGATATCAGCAAATTTGTAAGCAACTGAAACTTTACATTCCTCAAATGTTGATACCTCACAAATATGCCTTCCTCAGAAATGAATAGTTTTGCAAATAATCACACCTGCACAGTTACTCACTCAGCATTCCATTCCTCTTGTGAACCAGCACATTTAGAATGTCTAACCTGCTGTAGATTGATAGGTAATAAATCATTTCTACTCCCAATACCCAGTTGGTGACACTGCACTAGTCCTGATGCAATTAAACATTTGAGACCTTGTACCAAGGCACCTTGGACATAAATATTAACATCTGCTTCATATCAGTAGGACAATGTATTATGCCTACAAGGTCATCTTTACAAAAGTCTATGCAGCAAAATGTTGCTGGAGACCCAATAATATGGCAATCTCAACTCTATATCCATCGTAAGTCAGAGCAATCATACCCATTATATGGGTGAATTTGTCCATCCCTCCATATCCCCTTCCTTCCTTCCTTCCTTCCTTCCTTCCTTCCTTCCTTCCTTCCTTCCTTCCTTCCCTAAGAGCAGAGTGAGGGGAAGATATTTGCAATGAGGGAGGGAGGCAAACAGGCAAGCAGCTAGGGATTTGTCATCCTTCCTGAGGAATGAAGAAAGGCACCATCGCCTGGAGGTGGCCAACAAATGGCCTCTCCCACTTCACATACCTGGCTCTGTGGGCTCTGGGGGAGGGGATGCTGTGAACGGTGTAAGAGTCCACATTACCTGTGCGATGCCGCCCAACCCCCACCCCGCCTGGTTTCGGCAGGCAGCAGCGCGCTCCCCTCATAGCGTGGAGAGATAGCCTCTCTGCTCTGTGAGGGAAGCGTGCCGCTGCCTGCCATAACCAGACAGGCTGGGGGTTGGGCGGTGTCATGAAGGTAATTTGGACTCTCACGCCGCTTGCAGTATCCCCTCCCCCAGAGCCAGATATGTGAAATGGGAGAGGGCTATTTGCTAGTCACTTCCAGGCGATGGTGCCTTTCTTCATTCCTTATGAAGGTGACAAATCCCCAGTGCATGCCCAGGGGACAGGGCCGAAGAGGCAGAGGCCGATTCCTTGCTGTTTCCAGGATGGCTCCGTGGGCCACATGAAATCAACTCGCAGGCTGGACATGACCCGCAGGCCTTGTGTTTGACATGTCTGGTCTAGATGGAAATGGAATGTCCTGACACATTTTGAACATCCTTAATATAAATCTGTCAGAACCACACTCGCCCCCAAAAGGCAAAAAGGTAGGGTTATAGCTGTTAAAACAATAGAGTTGACTGTAAAATAAAATACTCCATGTACAAAAATGGATCTGCATTTGCATGTAACTACCATTCTGTCCTATGAACTCAAACCACCTCACACAGAATACACAAATATATACAGTTGCATGCAAAACTCCCTTTCTTTTTCTAGCAGAAACTGTACAACAGAAAAAAGGGGAGGAGAGAGATGAGGGATGGGCTAAGAAGAATATATAGCTGGACTGAAGGAAAAATGCATCTGGGAAGGAAAAACTGACTGGAGAAGAGGTAAGAGAAAGGGATAGCTGAGAGAGAAGAGAGGGAAGCCAACGTTTAGGAAGTGCAGAAAGGGTTACATTCACCAGGTAACCACTCCTTATCAAGTCAAAGTAATCTTTGGGCTAATTTTCAAAGGCACTGATGCATTTAAGCAGTGAGGTATGCAAACTTTGTACCATTCCTTTGCTTTCAACAACCTCTGTTCTTATTGATAAATGTAAGAAAATTGCCCAATTCCAGTAAATTCCTTGAATATACTATATACAAACGTCAGCTTGAGTTACATGGTGTTAAGACGGAGCCTTACACAACTGCCAAAAAGTTATTCTGCTTCCTGTAAGTGTCATATATCAATAGGAAGTCTTCCGTATGTATAGAAGTAAATTGTGTCTCTAGTACGTATGTAAAACATACTACCACTTTTTCCCCTACATTTGATGCTAATATTGGGCATCAAGATGGTTAATTGCCCAAAGATTGGAATTAAACCAGGAAGAACTTTCCAGATAATCTTGTTTTCACCTCGCTTCAGGGTTGGTTTTGGTGAAGATAATGTCAGACAGTGTAGATCAGTGGCTCATAAACTGAGGGTTATTGCACCCTAAAATGATTCTGTTTTCTCTACGGCGCATGACCCATATATCAAGAGGAAGCGCTCATTATGTAAGTAAACAGTAATTTGGAGTAATTTGGGATAATGGAGTAATAATATGTCATTGCTTGTTTGTGAGTTGAGGATCCATTTGGGACTGCAGTGACTTAAGACATTTGTGTAAAACAGTTGTCTCTCTGTGTTTGTTTGTGTAAGGATATTATTCAAAACAACAAAAAAGTGGTATTCTCCAAACTATTCTCCAAAGCACCTGAAGGCAGGACAAGAAGCAATGGATGGAAACTAATCAAGGAGAGAAACAATCTAGGAAAGATTTCCTGACAGCTAGAACAATTAATCGGTGGAATGAGTTGCCTCCAAAAGTTGTGGATGCTCCAACACAGGAGATTTTTAAGAGATTGGACAACCATTTGTCTGAAATGGTATAGGGTTTCCTGCTTGAGCAGGGGGTTGGACTAGTAAACCTTCCAACTCTGTTATTCTGTTATTTAAGAATCATTGGAGTAGAACCATAGGTACCATCTTGCATTCTCTGAAGCCCATGGAGCAGAGGTCCTCAACCTTTTGGGTACCAGGGACCAGTTCCATGGAGAGAGGTTTTTCTGTGGACCAGAGGGTGCATGGTTTTGTGGGCAGCCTGCATCTCGCAGATGGGGCTTTGCTTGTTTGTGCGGACCGGTTGCTGGCATGCCATGGCCCAGTACTGGTCCAAGGACCGAGGGTTGGGGACTCCTGCCGCACTAAAGTATAATTGGTTGGCGCATTAGTAGTATAATAACTTGTTGATGGAAGTTATTCATCAGTGGAATGAGAGGTCATATTTGTTATTCCTCCTTCCCATTGCATTGTAGCCTCTCCACTGTAGCATCTCCCTCTGCTTTGGAGAGTTGGGAAAATGGTGTAAGGAAATTTAAGGAGATCATTCAGGTGTCTTCACACAAACTTGCTTCTTCAGTACATTATTTCTTATTGCTTATGATTAACATCCTTTCTATTTCATAAAAGATTCTGTTCTTTTCATAGTTACTCCAATTTGGTATTTAACAAATGCATGTGCCATTAACAGTATTTAACTATCTTTTGTATTTTACACAATTCTACTAAAACTGGGAATAATGATTGTAAAAATTACAACTCAGATAATGGCTACCATTATAAAACACTTATAAAATAATTTAGCTTTCACAGATCTTTCTTTGCCTTTATTTGGCTTACATACACATTCCCTATATCTCACAAAACTCTGGAAAATTTGAGGGTTGCATGGTAGCAGGATCATATATTGGGGAGTAAAAATTCATACTGCTGGCAGATGCTTTTTCATTGGTATAGATAACACAGAATGCAGTTAAAAAATAACCACGGCACAACTTTTATTATTAACAACATGTACTACCTATGGTACTTACAACTTCTACATTTCATCAAGTTAAATGGCCCCAATGTGCTCTTTTTATATCTACTTACCTATCTACCTATCTACCTTCCTAACTACCGGAATAAGGAACAATGGTTCCACATGATAACTGCAGCATCAAAGTAATGATTGGGGGGGGGGAAATACAGTGTAGTGTCAAACAGAAAACTTGGGAAGAGGGTGTGAAGGCATCCATGGGTGCAAACATCTGGGAAAAGAATGAGATTAGTGAGGAGGGAAGGAATTCCCAGAAATAAAAAGTAGATACTTGGAGTTATGTCTTCCGCATGGACAGGAAAGACAAGAAGCAGGGGAATAACCAATAAGGACTTATTGTGGTCCAAAAATCAACCTAGCCCTGTCGCCAAACTACAACAATCAGAATTGGAATTTGTTAAGTTGGCTTCAGGAACAGCCAGGAGTAGCATGAGAAATAAGGAGCTTAGACTGTTGAGTTGAACTGCTTAGATTCTTCTAATCTAGCCTCATTCATTTCACTTTGGGCATGCCAGAAAGCTTTTATGAATTCCTAGGATATTTATTGAAAGATTTGTTCTTTTTTTCAGAACTAGGGAAAAAATCTAGATATGATCCTCTGTAGAATAGTGGGGAAGAATCTATATGTATAGATCTGTACAGGGAATCTATGGAATCTCTATAGAATCTTCTCTCCTTAGGACTCAAAAATACTACAGAATTGGTCAAATGGTAGAAAAGATATATGCCAGAACATTTCATTGAGTGTCTCTGCTATAATTGAACTAAAACAGAATAGGGCCTTCCTTATACATATCCCTAGGAATAGTCTTCTATCGGTAGTGTGAAAATGCCAACTTCTGATACATGAGTAAATTGCTTGATTCCAGCCATTCGGAAGCAGATAATCACAGAATATAGGAAGGTCACTATTTAAAGCTCAAGCAAGTACATTCAAACTGAAAGACTGAAGTGCTATCATATGTCTATTTCATATGAAAGATGAGAACAAGGCTGTTTCTCAAGAGAAATGAATTTGTTCATAGTAGTTAAGAAAGGTGCAGACTTTCTACCGTCTCAGATCAACCTGACACACATTAGTGCAAATCATTCATATCATCCTAAGCACTTAAAATGTATATCTGAGATTCATAGCCCGAAATCCCGGATGATGGCCTTATTCAGTATGAAACTACTGAACAGTAGTTATAAATTTATACAACTACTCAATATAATATGTAAATAAACTTGCTACCATGCATAATTGTTTGATTGTTACTTAGGAACATGATTTCCTAATCAGGCTATTTAAAATAACTTGAGGAGAGGTATTAAAACAAGTTTATCGGCTTTGGGGGGGGGAAATGTAGGAAAAAAACAAATGAACTGATACTGAGGTCCAAAAAGCCCTTTGATTCATTTTTTTCTTTTGTAAAGCATGACAGTGGGAATACATTATGCCACTAACAAGCACCATGCTGAAGCTGATTCATGTACCATGTTTGGCAGATATCAAACAGCTCCTGTGAGTCATTCCTGCATTTATGCACATCCATAAATACTGCCTATGCTAATGTTACAAGGCACACCAGAGGAGAAACAAAGAAATTGAGCCCTAGTATCATGCACAAACCAAAGGATTCCTTTGTTTATACATTACACAATACTGAAATTCAGTTTTCAGCTGAGATTCCCCACATAGTTGTACCACCCAAGATGTTTTTCTTCCTCTTGGGAGCCTTGGGGCTACTTCACATTTCAACAAAATGCAAGGTTTGCAAATAAAATGCACATCATTTTTAAACAATGATATGGAGCTGAAATTGGCCCCCAATTCCTGAAGCTGTAGACTTTTTAAAGACTCTGATAGAGTCTCTAAAGAGTTGGATGGAGTTTGATTGTATTTTAAATATTTTAGCTTATTTTAAATAAAATGCTTTTACTTTTTTGTTTTATTACATTTGATCACAGTCTATCTTTCTGCATGGTTTTGAAAGCTATGAGGGTCAGAGATTCAATTTACCTTTTGTGTGCATGTGTGTGTACGAACTCACATATACTACACAAGGTATTTTCCTTTGCAGATCAATTTGAAAAGACTTTTGATAAACATAAAGAAAAGCTGTTAGGCGGGTTTTATAATTTGGAGGAAATAAAACATTACAGATTAGATCTTGAGGAACTGTGATCAAGGGAATGAAATAATGCATTTGCTTAGCCCAGCTCTTCCTTTCGTGTTCTGCGTTAAGATTCCCCTCTATACTTTTAGGGCGAAAGAGAAAGAAGCTGGTTCCTGCATGACTCATTTCTAAAGTAACATGCACTGAATTGTCCTACATGTCAAACACAGAAATTTAATATCACATTAGGACAGGCGTAAACAATCCACAACTCACAGTGCGGCCCCCAAGCTATTTATTTGCAGCTTCCAGAGTGAACCATGCTGAGTTGAGCAGCAACACATTAAATTGTAGAAATGCCTTTTCACATTAAAGTGAGGGGGAAAAAACTATATAAATGGAAATCTAAACTGATTCTTGGCTAGATAGCCATGGAGAAAATCTATCTGTGTGGTCGCTGAGAGTTAACATTGACGTGATGGCTCATAAGCAATCAAAACTGGGCTTAGGCTAAGCAAACATGTTTGACTGAGCAAACATGTAGTGGATAATTGAGCAGTATAACTGAACAACAAACTTATTGTATATGGGCATCAAGCCCCGAGACTTCACTTTCACGCTACTGCCATTACTCAAAAGTTCAATACTCTTAACAATATTGCTCTTACTAGCAGGGGTGAGGCTGGTAATAAAATATTGCAGTTGATTACTAAGTACATATTTACTTTCTAAAGTAAATAGAAAGCAACGCACAACTCTACAAAGGCATTTATGTTTTTAAGTTATATTTCAAATTGCTAGCTTCCCAACTGGGCTTTTCAATGAGACATACAAAGGATTTTAAGAATGGTCAAGGGGAGAATAAACATTCTTTTCTATTGAAAGTGAAAACAGGAAAGTCAAAACAGGAACCTAACTATCCAAACTAAATTTCTGTAAGTTTTATATGCAGGGTTGGGAACAAATCATAAATAAGTGTTTCAAACTGTTGGTCAGGAACCAGAGAATTGTTGGCAAAGGCACCCTTCTTTGGTCTTGTCTGGCTGAGAAGCTTTAAAGGAGAAACTTGAATGGACTTAGACCGAAGAGGGTTGACTACAAGCTAAGCTGCTTGTAGCTTATGTTTCTAGGGTGCAAAGCAAGGGGATCCTGTTATTTGCTGTGGTAAAGAGATATGGGGTATGCATTATAACTTTTAATGTCAACTTTCTGTTTCGTGGAAAGGATGGGGAGAGCTACTGTTTTTTGTAGGCTGCTATCTAGTTTCATTAAAAAATATATTCAACTATAAAAAAGTAGAGTATTGAACAAAGGAAATAGTGATGGAGATTGAAATAGTGGCAATCTCCAACCAAACACTGCTGCCCTGGATAGTTATAAATATGCAGGGAATTTAAGGTAGGATTCACTAACTGCATGAATCTGTTATATTTAGTGGAGCCTAAAAACATGAGTGGCCTTTTTCTGTCCAACCATTAACCACAGAAAAAAAGATCAGATATTTGCCCCTTCCACCAAAGAGCCTTGCTTATAATTCCATATCTTAAGATTCTGCCCAGAAACTTTCAGAGGCTTGTAAGTGACCCTGTTTTGCTTTCAAATTAAGGAACTTAAGGGGATGAAATTAATGCAAAGAAATGAACAAAGAAGCCACATCAGACACTAATTCTTCAAAGGGGAAGGGGTGGCAGTTAATAACAGCAATACTTAGATACAGTAGCTTTAAATAAATTTGGAAGGAAGAGGATTAGTGAATACTATGGATTGGGAATACACATATACTTACATGTATAATGAAACCATGCTGTCAATAAAACAGCATGGATTCACCCATATTAAAAGGAGCCCAGCTGTATGTGGGAATATTTGACCGCTCTATAGGCAAGAACATTGGAAGTATATATCTACTAGATTCTTAAAGTAGTTTTACTCTAAAACAGACATGTCAAACCCGCGACGTCACGTGACATCGCGCAACGTATCGGGCCAGTTTTGCCATTGCTGGCAATGGGGTGGGCGTGGCTTCAGTATGATGAAACCGGCCCGCGGGCTGGCAGTTTGACACCCATGCTCTAAAACATTAGTTCCCTACTTCTGGG
>NW_015387167.1:280004-303163 GCF_001527695.2 Protobothrops mucrosquamatus
ATATCTACTAGATTCTTAAAGTAGTTTTACTCTAAAACAGACATGTCAAACCCGCGACGTCACGTGACATCGCGCAACGTATCGGGCCAGTTTTGCCATTGCTGGCAATGGGGTGGGCGTGGCTTCAGTATGATGAAACCGGCCCGCGGGCTGGCAGTTTGACACCCATGCTCTAAAACATTAGTTCCCTACTTCTGGGCAGATAGGATACCTTTTTAAGAAGCAAAATCTATAAAACACCACAGTTTAAAGGATTCAAAAGTTGAGTGGTCAGCTAAGTAAGCATTGTCATTGCTTGCCCAGAAACTGCATCATTCTACAGCCGAAGGATGGATGTTCAGCGCTGCTGATGAATACATCTTCCATTATATACAGAATGAAGGGCAAACCATGGAAAGTTAGCAAGTGCTAGCTGCTCCCTTTTCCTACGAACCTCATGAACCTCATGCACCTGACATTAAGTTAAAGAAAGGATTATCTTTGACTCTTAAAAGGAAAGAGCCTTTCTGGAATCAAGAAAAAAGGCAAATTAGGTATTGATTTTGAATGCAGTGCAGATACCTAAGTGTGTACAGCCAGAACTTCAGGAGAAAATAATGCCCAACACTATCAAAGCAGAAACTACCAACTTCAGGAAGAAGAGAGAGAAAAGAAGGGAATCATCGAACAGCAACTCTAGTTCAACTGCTGCAGTCTCAGTGCAATGAACATTTTTTAAATTCATAATTCCATTGAAACTTTTAAACAAGAAAAATAACAAATATAAAGTAGTGAAAAGAAAAAAAGCAAACAAAAATCAAATAACACAAGAGAAAGAAGTTGAAGAAAAATAGAAAAAAGCTATAAATGGCTTCCAATATTCTTCACTGCTGTTATAAGTATAAATATATTGCAATCTTTCTAAAGCTATATATTACTCTTCTTTCTATAGTTTCTATGTAATCTTCAAAACCATGTTTATTTTTTTTTCACTTTTATGCAAAAAGTCTGTAAGAAGGAGCATATGAATGGTAGTATGAAATGTACCAAAAATGAAAATACTTTATTTTCCTTTATATGCCTGTTTTCCAGATCTTCTGTACAAGATCCTTCATTTGTTTTGCTAAC
The DNA here is from genome assembly GCF_001527695.2 of Protobothrops mucrosquamatus. Classification (NCBI taxonomy): domain Eukaryota; kingdom Metazoa; phylum Chordata; class Lepidosauria; order Squamata; family Viperidae; genus Protobothrops; species Protobothrops mucrosquamatus. Next base: position 281,112 of record NW_015387167.1, read on the forward strand.
ACTGGAGACACATTTGATGGCGAGAAGCAAAAAAAATCCTCATTGGCGATGATTATAAAAGTCAGGCTGGTTCCCTTTCTGTCAATACTCATCTCCTTTTCACAGAGACTTTGAGATAATAAAACCCCTAAGTGCAATGTGAACTAGGAAATACTAAGTAACAAACTACTCACTATAACAGAGTGTACTCACTATATTGGAAAGGAAAAACTTGAGGATTGTACCCTAGTCAGGGAACATGTCTGTCATTGATTTATGTCAGTGTATGTTTTTATCATAATTAAAGGATAAAAGAAAGTCTATTTGTAGTTGAGAGGAAGTCCAACTAAATGAAAATGTATCATGTCATTTGAACTATCAGGATGAGCATAGAACTAGGTGCTGTAGATCTTTGCAAGAGATTCTTTTGGGAAATGATACAGATCAGTACCATATACAGATTGGTTTTATCCTAACTAGGTTTACTAACAAAAAATTAGCATAATTAGACTTCTACTATAACTACAGCCTTATCTATGTCTATCTTATTCCCACACCATCTATAACAGGGGTCTTCAAACTGGGCAACTTTAAGACTTGTGGACTTCAACTCCCAGAATTCCTCAGCCAGCCCTGGCTGGCTAAGGAATTCTGGGAGTTGAAGTCCACAAGTCTTAAAGTTGCCCAGTTTGAAGACCCCTGATCTATAACAATCTGTGGCTTGAGCTGATGTCATCAGCTACCTTTAAGCCACCTACAAGTTGGCTTGTCAGTTGCTTCTTCAAACTGCTGCTTCCGCATTGACTTTGTAGTTTCTCAGACTATGTTATGGGAGAAAGTAAGCATGCTTTATAGCTATTGGTTGGCTGTAATTCCTCCACGGAAGGGGTGAAGCTGCTAGCTCTGCTGCTTCCTTCACCTTCTCTGCTGCTGATTTGGTAAAATCCAAGTCCTTATTACCTCAGTTGCTTGTTTTGCTGATGGCTGCTCCACTCCCTTGGCTGCAAATGTTTGCTTTTGGCTCCCCCACAGCAAATGTGTCTACTCCACACCCACACTCTAGTGCCTCAGCATTTTACCTTATAATTGAGACCAGGTGTGGCACAGTGTCCTTCAGGCTGCCTTAAAGACTCATGGGAGAAAACATAGGGAAAGGAAAAGCTAATGCTAGCCACTGCCAGACTTTCTTTCCTTCTACAAGGAAATTCCACTGGGAATCACATCTTCAGTTGCCTTCTTTTAATTTTAGTAGCAGCTGTATATTGGCATAAAGATACTGGGCATCTGTTGTAGAAGTTTCCATTCCTACAATCATTGTTTCCAGTGATACCATCTGGAGTTTATATAGCAGTGTAAAATTAACAGGGAAGTACAATACGTTTTGGTCCACACTCAGATATGGAAGCTCATTGGGTGATTTTAAGCCTTTCTCTCAGTTCAATTTACATCAGTGGGTTGTTATTTTGGGAATGATGACCCCCCTCCAAGCTGTTCTTGAAGGGTAGGTGGAATATAGATCTAAGTTACATAGATAATAAAGTTTTTTCCATACCTACTGTGTTTGATATTTTTTTATAAAACTGAAATCCAGTTTCTTGAATCCAAATATGATTTTGTTATGCCCCTAAAGCAGTACCCTGATTTTTCAACTTAATTTCTAAGACTACTTAGCTTTTATCAATGTCTTAATGCAGAATAATTTATACATAGAGAATCACAGCATCTGAAGAGCAATTTTCTGTAAGTTTACTATTGACATTAGTTTCTTAGGAACAAAGGCTTTATAAAACAACCACTAATCAATTCTCATCTAGATACACGATGCATAGATTTATAATGCAACCTGCAAATGCCTAACTACTTCAAATACATTTTAAGGAAAATGGATGCTGTCTATCTTGAATTTAATTCCGCCAGGAGATAGAAACCTTTCTTCTTTGATAATGAAGGAAAAAACCAGGGAGGAAAGAGAACACTTATTTTAGGAGGCAATCTTAAGAAACCAGCACCAGGGTAAAGATAAATTGTCACAGTTCTGCTTGCAGTATAGATGAAAAGAGCAGCTGTGCTTACCCACTGCAATTGGTCAGATTTTGGAAGATTTCTAGTTTAACAAGATATAAACAATGTGCTGGCACATCCTGCTTAATAGCTACCACTTGGCTTTCCCTACCACTGAGAACAACTACACTCTTTAGCATGACATGCACACCAGGCATTTTGGTTTGCTCCCCACCAAACAATCCATAAATGGAAACCAAAAATAAATTCTTGACCTCCCAAATAAACCACAGGAACTTCTGCATTATGTTTAATCCATTACATTGACAGGAGAAAGCCATGGAAAACAATCAAGCTAGTTAACTCTAAGCCGCTGTTGTTCAGAATTCTGGCTCTGCGTGCTGAGAAAGACATAGATAGAATCACACCCCTTGATTACTCTATTGCCAGGTGGATTGTTGAATAGCTACGAATGGCTATTTCAGACAAAATAGGCTGATCAAATATGCTTAATCTGAGGGAAAAAAATAACATTTTGCATCTGTTCAAATGCTTTTTCATTTTGGTTTACATAACTTTTTGTTTTTGTTTGTTTTGAGCCAGATACCTGTTATTTTTCAAATATTTTTTTCAAAATAATAATGAAATATATTAACATGAATTTGATATCACGTGGGCTTCCAGCAGCTTCTAAAATTATTTATGCAGTTTTTATAGATCTTACATATCTGCTCTATTTGCTCATATTATCTCATAGGATATTATCTCATTCTACAATGTTTTATGAAGCATGGATGACAAAACTGGATATTAAAACATATGTTAAAGCAGGTTTATCTCCATTATTAATACACTTACAAGTTGTAGATTTTAGATTTTAAATGTTTAAAGTCAACTATTGCTTTTCCTTCACTTTGTGGTAATATATTCAACAAAGAGTAAGCTTCTGAGCAAAGTGCTACAACCCTTTAATTTGTGCCCAACTCACCCACCCCAATGTAATGAAGTAAATTAGTAAATCCTACAGAAAGTACACACAACAAAAGATAAGGAAAATATCTTTTCAATTGTATTTCAGTTAAGAGATATAGGTGCTTACTCATCTTCTATATTAAAATGCCTTATCTGTAAATATGATTACCTATGTCTATATCAGGACCAATATGTGGGTATAAAAAAAGATTAAAGACCTGGGGAGCTCTCTTGTTGATGTTCTCTCCTCTCTGTTAAAAAATAATTTTGACCCCAATTATCTTAATTTGTACAAATTATGACATAATACTCTACTTGGTTTCCTAATTTGGGTCTGATACATTGCATTAATCCCACCATTGATCTTTATAAAAATAGCTCATGAACATGCATTACACTGTAGATGGAACTTACTCAACAAACTATGGCTACTGTGAGAAAGTCTCATTCAAAATTCAGGAACACTGACACATGACTCTGGATAGCTCATAGGGGTGGCTCAGCATCTGCAGTCAGAAACTAACATACATGGTTTGTTGAAGAAGCCATATAAGCTTAGTTTACAGATTATATGACAGCTGTCGTGGGTGGGTTTACACTATCTTATGCAAAAACTGCATAAAATAGAAGCATTAGGGAATTATACACTGGATCTTACTCAACTGATAGAGTAACATGATAGACATGGTACACATCCAATTAACATTTGCTTCATACCACAGCTTGGAAAGTATAAGTAAAGATAAAATGTCTTTCAAGTCAAGCTTAAATGTTGACTTCATATAATTTGGTTATATAATCAACAGCACAGCAAAAGAGGACTGTTACCATCTTCAGGCATATTTTTTCAGTTCTCCAGTCTAATCTATAAGCCCTAAAAAACTAAGAAGTGATCAGTCCACTTGTAGCTCAGATAAGCCACCCAAGGGTTGCCACTTGCATCTCACTAATCTTTGGGAACCCTACTCGTAAGAATGAAGGGGCTTTCCAGTTGCCCTGTAATCACTAGCTAAACTCAGACCCCATTTCTGCATCACAGCAATGAAAGAAGAAGTGAAACACAAACTAGCTCACCGGTGGCTTTGTTGTTGGAACTTTTTCACCATTTCCTTTTTTTTTTTAGTAGACAGTATTCACAGTGTAGGGTGATAAATCTCTATTGTATACCTGATTAAGTAGTAATTATAAGAAATACAGTTCATGGAAAAACAGTTTAGAACAGTGGTGGCGAATGTATGGCACATGTGCCAGAGGCGGCACTCGGAGCCCTCTCTGTGGGCACACGTGCCATTGCCCCAGCCTCGCCTCCCCCCATGACCCCCTCCTCACCAGCAACCCTGGAGGAGAGTCGCCCCCGAATGTGGCCCACACAGAGCAGCACAGCCAAGAACATGGCAGCCAGGCAGTGTAGACAAGACTCTGCCCTCATGCCCCATCCCACACAGTTGATGCTGCGGGGTGCGGGCAGAAGGCGTGGCCACCATGGCGCTGCTGGGCTGCCTGGGCGATTTGCGGTGGGCCCTGGAGGCGGTGAGTGGCCCTGCGGACAGGCAGGGTGGGGGGTGAGGTGGGGGCAGGGCAGGGGGTGGAGCAGGGGCGGGGCCAGTTTTTGGGCACTCGGTCTCTAAAAGGGTCGCCATCACTGGTTTAGAAGAATGATGCACAAGAATTACACATGATTCCCACAGTACTGTATGATTTTCTCTCCCTGAAAGAAGACCACAAATGTGATTTATAGAAGTTAGCTACTACCCTCATTATCAAGGATGTTTATATTAATTCATGATGCTTTGTTTTTAACAATAGCTTGATGATGAAACAAATGCTGCAGGAGAAGAAAGCTGGTTTCTTTGCTCTTGCTTTGTCTCAGTTCTTTGCTTTTATGGAACAGGAACAGAAATATAATTCAAATGCCTGTTGTGTATGCTGGGAGGAACCCAAGTTTAATGACTGAGGCAGTTTATAAGCAGGTTGCCAGCCTATGGGAAAAAAGACAGTACAGTACAAAAGTGCTTAACAATTCAATTAAATATTGAAAATCATCAATAGAAGAATCCCACTATCTTTTAAAAACTTTTCCAATGTCTCATTTGGGCTCTTATGTACCCACTTATGGGCATTACTTACATTGCTTCCTTTAGAATAATCCCAGAACTTTTTTCTTATGATTAATATTTATGAATTTATTAGGGTTAATGTTTTTCCACAAAACAAAAAAAACATAATGATACTTTAATAATACTTTTGTATATCATTTTCCCAGTTGCCCCAGAACTTGCCAGTCCTTGGAAGCTAACAATCAATATCATGATCGGAATCTTTATTTCAGGATAACAGGTGAATGCTAGTTTTAAAAAGTCTGGAGAAAAGCCATATGTTTCTTATTAAAGGCTTTTTGTTCATAGCCATGGCACATTCTGCTGTACAAAGCCCTTGGCACTTAGTCTGGATGATTAGCCCTAGGCTGTGATTAGGTTTACAAAGCCCCCTAATCTAAAACCAAACAAGCCATAGGATGGCTAAGTGCAAGGTGCAAATCCCATCACAAAATGAAATGAGTAGAACAAAGGCACCTGAGACCTGCCTTTAAAGGAAAAAATGGAAATAATTCGTAACATTCTGCCAACAAAGAAAGTCAGTTTGTTCAAGATACAGATATACATGCATTTATCTTCAATTCCTTTTAAGCTTTTAACTTCCTTCAAAGCAAACATCCAATCACCAAAGGTTTTTAACCCTTGAGAGGCAAATATAATTGCCTTCCTTAATTATAGATTTTTATATAATGTCTCAGAGACCATATGCATTTTCATAAGCACCGACACAATTTCTAGCTAATTTGCAAACAGAGAAAAGCTTTCCACCTGTTTACATAAGTAGGGCCAGATCAGTAATAGACACAATCCATCTTCCAGGCAGATTTAAATAAATCCTAATAGCAGATTAGCAGAGAACATATATCTCCTCCAGAGTCTCCATTAAACGGAAGCTTTCAGAGGTGTTCCCCCAGCTGCTGGGAAGCCATTTAAAGATGGGTGTTTTAAGAGCAAAGAACAAAAATGCTGGTGTTGCTGAATTTTTTATATTTGTTATTCTCAAGAGTACAAAATCATCTGGCTGATATTTTAAAGAAGCATGCAACATCAGGACTAGGCCTTTTCAAAATACACAAATACAGGGACCCATATGTATGACATACTATATTTATGCAGATTCATACATTTTTGTGAATACCTCTCCACAAAAAAATAAAATGAATGATTGCCCATATAGAAGCTTATTGAAAAAACAACTCTTTTGTATCCCATAGTGAACTAGAGAGAGATTATTCTATTGTTTGAATTAGGCCAATTGTGACATCTACACCATATTATGGTATACAAGCCATGGTTTAACATAATGGGTGAATTCTGTTGCTGCACTGATCCAGTTATACATCGCAGTAGCTCACAATTATGACACTGTGGTAAATTACAGTTAACAAAATCATAGTTCATGCTTATAATGAAGATAATTTTTTAAAAAATATGCAGAAACAACGTAATAGTTAAAGTAGAAGTTTAAACATTCCAGCTTCTATCTTCTTTTTTTTAAAATAAAGTTAAGATTCAATTACTCATATTTATAAAGAAAACAGTGACAGTTTTTAACCCCAAACTAGGAAACCAAAACACCACTAGCTTAAGATATTTATTTTATAAATCTCACTACTTTAGAAATATCATGTGGGTTTAAAATGTTATTGATTTTTGACACTGAAGCAGCATTAGCATCCTTTGGTCTCTCATTTTACAGAGAGTCTATACCACTGGTGTCAAACTCACTGTGTCACGTGATGTATCGCTATGTATCATGACTTTTTTCTCATTGCTGGACCTGGGGTGGGTGTGGCCTCTGCATGATGCAACTGGCCCACAGGCCAGCAGTTTGACATCCCTGGTCTATACTGTCATTTTTGGTCCATTTACTATGGAATATCATGGATATTGACAAATATATCAAAAGAAATTCTGTAAGGAACAGATATAGAACACTTTCTTGAGCAGGTACAGTACAATAACACAAAATGTATGTTACTGAAATCAGTGTGAAAATTGAAACAAAAACAAATCAGTTTCAGTCTTCTGAATCTTGTAAGTTCACAGCTTTAAATAAATTTTGTCCATCACGCAAGGACAATAAACAAATAAATAAATACAAGCAAGATATCACAATATTTATTTTAGGACAGGATTGTTTTATAAAATCTGGCATAGTGCAGAAACATAACTGAAAATCAGATACAAAAGTTGTACTTGTTACTCTGTACCAGGAATTCTGGTATCTCTGGATGTGTTGGACTATAATTTTCCCACAGACCACAATGGCTTGAATTTATGGGAATTATAACACCAGACTGACTATCTTTATTGCATCATAACTATTAGGCCCAAAACCAAGAATGACACATAGCAATTCTTCCAAGTAGAATGCTTTATTTTTTCATACCTATAGACTGTCATGGTTCTGGCAGACAGAGACAAATAAAACAGAACTCCAAGGCTTGCAATTCCTCAAAGAACATGTTTATTAGTTACAAAGTTTTGGCAAGTCAAAAGTGAAACCAAGTCTGGATACACAAGCAACAATTGCCCAGTACAAAGTTAAAAAATCCCACCCATAGAACTATGCAAGCAACTACGTTCCTCAATACATCTTCTTGACAGGCTTTTTACGCAATGCCCAGCCTGCAGTTTCGGAGCAGCCAATAATCTTGGTTCCCATGGGACAAAAGATTATTTTGACTAGTGAAGCACCTGGACAACCCCCCTCCTCCATTCTATGTGGCAACCGAAAATGAGTAGGAAAAATGGCTGCAGCCATGCTCATTTGTAGAGTTGACATAGACAAAATCTTGCCAGAGTGAGGACTCTGCTATCTATATCTACAATAAACTCTGTGAAGTATTAAGGAAGGGCTTTCTTCACCCTTTTCCCTCACCTATAATAACTGGGCTAAGTTGCCTCTTACTCTTCTGGAATGCACCTCCTCCCTCCTGGGCATCCATCTCATCACTACANCATGCTCATTTGTAGAGTTGACATAGACAAAATCTTGCCAGAGTGAGGACTCTGCTATCTATATCTACAATAAACTCTGTGAAGTATTAAGGAAGGGCTTTCTTCACCCTTTTCCCTCACCTATAATAACTGGGCTAAGTTGCCTCTTACTCTTCTGGAATGCACCTCCTCCCTCCTGGGCATCCATCTCATCACTACATTCCACTATAAGATACAGTATATTAAAGAAAAAAGTGGGGTTTCAATGGAATAGTTGTGTTCTTTTTTAACTACCCCTTTTTGGATACCCCTTGGGTAAATAAGCAATCAAATTTAATACCCTCATTGCCTGGAACAACTGAATACATCAGTGGCCAATTCCTTTTTTCAAGGAATATTCCTCACCTTTCTCCCAAAAGATCATTTCAAATTCTGTAAGCGAACTTGAAAGGTGATTGCTGAGAAGAACATTAAAAGTCTCCCCATAGATGTTACATTCTGGATTGTGGCTGTCATCTCCTCTTCCCATTTTTAAGAATAAGAACTGGAATATTTGAGAAAGAAAGGAACTTTATCTTACCATATTTTAGCCCATTTTTTCCTTTAAAAAGGAGAGAATGAAAACTGAAGCTGAAATAAGAATTATTAAATTAAAAAAAGACTTTTCTGTAAAGTTGCCTTAGTCATAAAAAATAAAAGGATTTGCTTTCTGTCTGTAAGACCCACATTTTCTATTATATATTTTTATCTATAAAAATCTATTAAAGGAGGAAAGTCAGAAAAGCTTTTCAACAGAGAGCAATTGATCTGTAAAATTCCACGCCAGTCCATTTTTATTTCCCAACCTCCCACAAAACCTGCTGGATGGTGGCCTGCTGTCATCTTCTCTTTGACCCTTCCTTTTCTTGACTGATAAAACATTGACCTTGTTCAAGCCATGGTAAGCTCCCGCTAACTTCAAAAGCATGTCTCATATAGTTTTTTGGGGAAAATACAGAAACTGTTTTATTTCTGAATGCTTTTGTTAAAACTTCCAATTTATTTTACAGCCCTGAGATTTAATGGCAGTTTCTCATTGATGTACTAAGCCCTGCTTAGCTTTGCAAGATTGACTTGATACTACCAGCTACCCAGAAGACCGAACCAGTCAACAGGGGAGTTCAGACCTGTTGCCAAATCTCTCTGGATCTTGGGATCAAAAAAAATGTCCCATCATGCAAAAAGAAGACAAAATTGATAACCCCCTCACCATTCGTGTTGTCTAATTTCTTTAAACCAAGCCAAACCAAACCAAACCAAACCAAACTGGTGCCATGAAACCAGAAATAAATGGACACTGCTGATAGCTTCTTAATTTATATACAAAACAAAATCATTCCAAATCTATATTTATTTATATTCCACCTTTATTATTTTTAAAAATAACTCAGGGCAGAGAACACACCGACACACCTTCCTCCTCCTGTTTTCCCCATAACAGCAACTACTTTTATTGCCAGGGTTTGAAAAGTTGAAACCCCTTTAGAAAAGTAACAAACACGGAGAGCCTATGAGTCCTGTTTTTTTGTTCATTCATTAATCTTTGCTAGATTACCACTGGTATATTACAGGCAGTTCTCGACTTACAACCATCTGTTTAGCAATCATTCAAAGTTACAACAGCACTGAAAGCAGTGACTTACAACTGGCCCTTGCACGTACGACAATCACAACATCCCCGCAGTCATACGATCCAACCACTTGGCAACCACCATGTTTTCACCATGATTACAGTGTCCAAGAGTCATGTGATCACCATTTGCAACTTTCCCAGCCAGCTTCCAACGAATAGTCAATGGAGGGAGCTAGATTCGCTTTGATTCATTTAACAATAGCAGTGATTTGCTTTATATCCAAGGGGAAAAAAAGTTGTAAAATTGGATACAACTCATTTAACCGTGTTGCTTAGCAACGGAAATTCTGGTAAAATTGTGGTCTAAATCATTCCACTTGTAGCCTAGGTGAATGAATGGAACATTGGCTAGTTTTACAATTTCTGCTCTTCTAACAAACTGGTTATTTCCAGTTCTACTCCTGGGATTTACAGGAAACAAGCTGGCTGGGTCCACTCCCTGAATTAGTTGTTGAGGTAACCATACTTAAATGAGTTGCTGGGAATAGGACAGCATATAAATTTAATATATTACTCTTTCTAATGTTATTATTATGTAAATATAAACCACATAGACAGTGATTCAAATGCAGTTGTCATATTTGAGCTGGAATGAGATACAGAAAACATTCTTTGCTGCTGGTTTGACTGGATGTTTGCACCCTACACATGATAGCAAATGTGATAGCTACAGTATAAGATAGACATTCTTTGATGGAATACTTTCCTAAGAGCTTTCCTCTCTCAGGAAACTTACTTCTGGTTTCAGAATTTCCTCTTTAGCCCTGTTTCTTCAATGTCCTGTTACAACCTGGGCTGGATTCCATGAAAAGTTCAAACACAGCTGTGATTTTAATGAAAAGAACAGCAGGAAATTATTTATCTATTAAGGCCATGCCTAATAAATGACTAAAAATGCAGAATATATATCAATAAAGGAGAATATTTATAGCTCATTGTTGAAATGAGGGGTCCTTGGTGCTCAACAGTGCTAACACTGATGATGTTACCTAGTTTGGGTAATGGAACATCTGCAAGAAAACAACCAAGTTAGAAAACATCAAGGAACCCTCAGAACATACATCAGATCCAGGTCAATAATATTCTGGGCTCACATTAGAAGATGACAAATATTTCTTCACTTTAGAAAGCTAATATTCATTTTAATCTGTTTTAAATGAACTTGTCATAGCAAGTACAATCTCAAATCTTTAAGTCCTATTTATTTGGGAAAAAAACATACACAATGTATAATTTGTCATAAGTACTAAGAGCTCATCGACTAATAATAATGTAACATACAATAAGCATGCAATTTTTTTACCTTTCCATGCAATGAAAAAGTGCAAAAAGAAAAAAAATACATAGCAACACAGATGTTCAGAGTACAGATATGAGCAGACAAATGACAATGTCTAGAGATAATCAAATGAGTGGGACTTTTCAGTTAAGCTTTAGCATAAAAGCCATTCTCTAAATCTAATTCCAAGCAGTTGGGCTACAGTTCCTGGCCTGGGGACTGTAAATATGCTAAAAGAGTATGACCAAAATGCAAAATTATAAAAAACAGGACTCTTTCTCAGAGCTGATCTTATCCTTTTTATTTTTAATCACTCCCTAGAAAACAAAGAAAACAATATTTGCCAATTGTACTGGACTATGAAATGGCTGAAGGTTATTCTAAGATATACCACTTCCCGGATCAAAAGTTCTAAAGAGTTTCACATCAGGGAAAACACACATCCTGACGTAAGCACCTAAAAAAAAAAGAGGAAGCGCTAAAGGCCAAGAAATGTACTTTAGACTCACTGGACATTTAACACTAAGCTTCACTCAATTGCTACAAGTGCTCAGAATATTCCAAAGTAGAGTTTCTAAGAATATTGCAGCAGGAAATGCTCTCAATGTTTATTTATTATTAGAATTCCTATTCACTCCATATCCAATTTTTTTCTCATCCCTTCTCGGAGTAGCTGCCTCATTATCTTATCTTTGCTGTGTCCCACCCACCTTCTTAATTTTCTTTCTTTTGCTAAAATAATCAATAAAGGTATAACTACAAAGATTAATATTAAATGAGCGACATGTGCTCAGAATTGATAAACATAAGATTGAAAAAAACTGGGTGAGGGAAGCAAAATGTTATTAACAGAACAAAACAGTGAGCATATGGCTTGAAAGTATTCTTCCTTGTTTCCTTGTTTGAAAAAAGTTATTGATAAACAAGAGATACCAATATTCCATTGCTACAAACTTTCTGGTGTTGCATTCTTTCAGTCAACATAGATGTGGACATTAGAACTGAGAATGACCACAGGAAGTAGAGTTTTCTATATGCCATTGCTGACATTCTTTGCCTGGATTTTTATAGCGCACATCTGCAGCTTTGGCCAACCTCTATATCCTCCAAATTCACAATGATGTCTTAATATATAAAAATTACTATGAATGTAGCCAAGAATAACATATGCAGTTTTAATATGCAGCAGTTGATCCAGAATCATATGAAGCTTCTTTTTTTAATGGTTCTGGTGAAACAAATGGAGCAGAATACATCTGTGTGCATATGCATGGGGGAGGGGGTTGCACAAATTTATATGGATCTATATGTGAAATTGGTATATCCAGAGAAGGATCAATTAGTGTTTGTATGTGGGTAGCTTTACTTTGCTGGCAATTAATTTTAATTAGCAGTTATTAAGTCGAAGCAAACATTTAGCAGAGAGGAAAAATTCCCAAGATTGGTTTCAGCTGGCGTTGGCAAACCTAAACTGACAAGCCAGGGAGGCTGGGCATTCTACTGGATTTTATTTTATTTATTTAATTAGATTTTTATCTCAACGTTATTACTTTATACAAAGTGGCAGACATATCTAATACTCCCTCCTCCTATTTTCCTCACAACAACAACCCGGTGCAGTGGGTTGGACTGGGAGAGAATGATTGGCCCAATCACCCGGCTAGCTTTCAGGCCTAAGGCGAGACTAGATCTCACAATTCATGATTTCTAGCTCAGCACCTTCACCACTACACCAAACTGGCTCCCATGTTTATAACTGGTCTGATAACTCTTCAAGAGTAGCTTTTCAATCTTTTCAACCCTTCAAGTGTGTTCTTGCAGTTTCTTAAGAATATAAACAGTAATTTAAGAGGGATACTTATATAATTAGAATGGACAAATCCTGCCACATTACAGAAGTTTCATGAGATACAGTGATCCTTGAAGGTACACTCAATTTGGTTCAACTTTGCCTTTCTTAAGACCCTTCTTCACAATCTTTTTTGGTGCTCCTGGTCTATTTTCAAGATATTTCCAGCTCAACTTGGCTAAAATATTACTTTAAACATTGCTTATTAATAGGATTTGATTATTTCATGCAATGGTTTTGTCCAGTGCACTTTTTGAAAGAAAAAAGGTGCCGGAACTCACATCTTGTTCTTTTATTAAAATATATATTCAGTTCTTAGCAGGACCGGTGGTTGAGAAGTAATTAGTATTTTTTTTTCATTTTTAAATTTGGGGTCACACTTTTACACTAAAAATTAAAAAAAGATTTTCAATTCACCAACAATTTTTAAAATAAAAAATTATTTACCTGTCGCACATAGTCAATCACTGTACACACCCATACACGTCGGTTGTGTAACAAAACATAATGGTCGCCGCCCACAGTAAACACTCAGCACGCGACCATATGACCAATCGCAAGCCGAGCAGTGCCACAAGCCAAGCAGCGCCATCACAACCAGCATGGACAAAGTACGCATGCATTGGACTCGACACAGAAGCAGCCCGCATGCACCGTTTTAATGATTTTGCCTCTGACCTGCTACACTCGACAGGGTGATTCATGTCCCCATGGACCAAACATCAAATTTTCAAAAGTTACTTTTAAAACTTGGAAAATTCATCAAAAAAGGTGCCAGAACTCCGTTCCGGTGCGTTCTATGACAAAAAAAAAAGCACTGGTTTTGCCTGCCATTAAAGCAAATCCCAAGAAAAAAAGAATCAGCAAGTTTCCAAAGCCACACTTTAGAAACCAAGAGCAACAATGCAATTGAATTAGTCAAAGAAAAAGAAAAAATATCAGATGATTTATGTGCAACAAAATTGCCCATTTGCTCATTAAGGCATCACAAACAATAGTCAACTTATTGAGCAAGTCATAAAGTCAAACACATGTGATTAGTTCTGCAAATATTTGTGTCGACTTAATGAAAGCTTTGGCTGCTTGATTTCTCAGGTCTGCTAAAATTATCTGATTCAGACACTAAAAAGAATTTCAGTACATAGAGTACCCCATCCACAGTCATGGTTACTGGTTCCAAAGTGGGCACAACTGGACAAAAAAAAAGCCTTAACTTTTTATATAAAGTGTAAGGAAAAGAAATGGGGCTTGGATGGCCAAAAATGCCCACTATTTTGAAGCTAGATCATTTGTTGCAGCCACTCCCTATCGGCACATGCACATAAGATAGTTGTGGAGATTCAGACTGCCTCAATTCTTTGAGGGTCAATTATCCATCTCAAATGCATTCAAGACATTCAAATTGATTTAAAATTGATCCATTTTTTTCAGATCAATTCAACAAATCAGGAGAGCCAGTTTGGTATAGTGCAGGGGTAGACAACCTTGGCTCTTTTATGACTCGTGGACTTCAACTCCTAGAATTCCTGAGCTAGCCATGCTGGCTCAGGAACTCTGGGAGTCATAAAAGAGCCAAGGTTGCCTACCCCTGGTATAGTGATTAAGGTGCTGATCTTGAAACTAGGAACCTATAAGTTCTAGTCCTGCCTTAATCATGAATAATGGGCTGTGTGACTTTGGGCCAGTCACTCTCAGCACAATCCACTTCAAAATCCTGCTAACTACAGGTAGTCCTCGACTTACAACAGTTTGTTTAGCAACAGTTTGAAATTACAACGGCACTGAAAAATTTGACTTATGACCGTTTTTCACAGTTATGACCTTTGCCACATCCCCAGGATCATGTGATCAAAATTCAGATGCTTGGCAACAGGTTCATATTTATGACCATTACCGTGTCCCAAGGTCACCTTTTGTGACCCTCTAACAAGCAAAGTCAATGGGGAAGCCAGATTCACTTAACAACTAGGTTACTAAATTATCAACTGCTGTGATTCACTGAACTGTGGCGAGAAAGGTTGTAAAATGGGGCAAAATTCACTTAGCAAATGTCTCACTTAACAACAGAAAATGTGGGCTCGATTGTGGTCATAGGTCGAGGACTACCTGTACAGTAGTGTTAAAACTGCACTTGAGGGACGGGAGGACTTGTTCTCATAGGCCAGGGGTAGGCAACCTTGGCTCTTTTATGACTCGTGCTGGCTCAGGAATTCTGGGAGTTGAAGTCCATGAGTCATAAAAGAGCCAAGGTTGCCTACTCGTCATAGGCTTTGCTGTAACAACCCTTCTTTTCATTCACGTAAAAGAATAACACAAATAACTCAATTTCCTAAGCGATATCTAAAGAAACAACAGCAATCAAAAGTTGGGGGAAAGCTCAGTCTCCAAAGAGTTCCTAACGCTGTGCTGAACATGCACATTTAATCCTAGTTGTGAGAGAATTTTTTTTCTTTAATTTCTTAAAATGGGATAAATTGTGGCTGGTTTTGAACAAATGTCACATGCGGAGCTTTTGTAATCACAGTACTCAACCTAAAATTATTAATATCTAATAGCCTTGGATGTTTGGCAACAGGGATGAAATGTAAACCCTGGCTGAAAAGCATTCTGTAAAGCAGATCAATGATTACTTATTAAAAGGAAAATTGAGTGTACCTTCTTAAAACTATATTATAGGTAACAGGATTTTTCACAGCTTAGATATGTAAGGGATACATTGTGTCTCTCACCTGCAAGATAAGCAAACTTTTAAAGCTGTCCATTTTTGCTTTCTCAATGCATTTATTTCCTTATCTTATTAAATTAATTTGATGTATAGCCCCCTTTCTATTTAGGGGCTAGAAAGATAGCCAATTTAATGCCAACTTTTGGAAGGACAGGTGAATAACATGAAGGGACATTTTATCGTGCTCGATGGGCATGTAAGAAACTAAAACATGTTGAATCGAAATACCTACTTTGATACAGATGATTTTAAAGATCAATATTCAACTGAAGCCAGAACTTTTCCTTTTTAGGATTAATGGGTCCTGTCGCATTCTTGCCAGAAGCATTGATGCGCTTCCAGGTTGAAAGGATTGGCTGGTGACATCATTATTGCCAGAGGACACCCAGTTAGGGCCCCTTTCGTGGGCCTGGCAGGGGCTGAAGCGAAGGACATGAGCTCACCCCACTCCACGACAGCATTCGGGTCTCAAACGTGGAATTGCTAACCTCCAACCCAATGTCCCAACCATTGATGGATAAACAGAAAAAAAACTGTGGAAAATTATTTCAATGTATCATTACTCTGGCAAGATTACTACATGCACACAAATGGAAAGATTTAACAATGCCCACTGTAGAGGAATGGTTGGTGAAAGTGACAGATTTTTCTGAAATTGATAAATTGACCTCTTTAATTAGAGGAAAGACAGCTACATTTATTGGTGGCTCTTATAGACTTTTTCTATGTAAATTAAAAAAAATGAACTTGGGATTTATGGTTTTGATGAATAGGCAGAATAGATTATAGAAAGAAGAGTGATAGGATGTAATGTGAAAGAGAGGTTAAAATATACTTGTACTTATAACTGCAGTAAAGAATATTGGAAGCAACTTCTTTATATCTTTTTTTCCCGTTTTTCTTCAGCTTTTTCTTTTCTTACACTATAAGTCAGTCTTGACCCTAGGTTGGAAGGTCACAAAACATCAATCTACTAACCCCCACTGGACAAAAGTGGTAGATCAGTGTTTCTCAACCTTGACAATTTTAAGGCATGTGGACTTCAACTCCCAGAATTCCACAGCCAGCAATACTGGCTGTGGAATTCTGGGAGTTGAAGTCCACATGCCTTAAAATTGTCAAGGTTGAGAAACACTGTGGTAGATTATGGTCCATAATCTTCAAGGAAGAGGCCTCCATCTTACATTAAGATTAATCATAGTAAAAAAAACCAGTCACTTTGTTCAAGAGAATCAGTCAGTTCTAAATTGCCACAATATTTCTTTCTGAGTTTCATCTGAGTTCCTTCCAACAAATAAAATCTGTTTTCTCCTTATCCCTTTGTCAGCATTTCATGCAGGAACAATGTCAGCATTTCTCTTCCACAGACATGGAACAACAACAAAAAACAGAACTCCCGTTATTTGTAATGGCCTCCAAATAATCCTGGGTAAAAGAAGGAAATAAAGTTTCTCAATAGAGATCCACAAAACATCCTACTTCTATGGTGGATTGGACCCTCCCACAAAGATTTTACTGTTGTAAATAAACAAAGCACAGGAAATGCTTTGCTTTCAGACTGTTGCCAAGAAAACTGCATAGACAGCTTATGTTGAAGGAGATTTTACTTTGCCTCTATTGATCATGCAGAAGAGATTTATATAAACTGGCTACAGAAACATATGGAACTTAGAAGTGAGATATGTAGTATGTTGCAGTATTCCTGTTAAAGATTCTAACTGCTCAGGAAAATATTCTTTTTTCTAAGATATGTCATTCCAATATACCCCCTGGCTATTTTGTGTGGGTTTTCCTTTTTATTGAGTCAGGTTCCTGTACTTTCTGATGGTATTCAGTCTTTGATGATTTGTTTTAAGATTCCCCACTCAAGTTAAGTGTGTTATAGTTTTTAAAAATTCTTCTAAATATTTTTTTTCTTGAATTGCTGCATTATTTATTTATTTATATCCTGCTTTTACTATTTTTATAAATCACTCGAGGTGGTGAACATACCTAATATTCCTTCCTCTTCCTATTTTCTCCACAACGATCCTGTGAGGTGGATTGAGTTAAGACAGAATGAGTGGCCCAAAGTCACCCAGACCGCTTTTTTGTTTCCTTTTTGAAAACAGATGGTACTGTTCTATATCCAAATGATCAACATTTACAGAATTAAGTAATTAAGTACCAGATGGGACAAGTAGAATAAAGTAAACAAGAAAAGGCAAATAGAAGAAAGTGCTTTTCAGCAATAGTAAACTGATATTTCCGACACAATCCAATAAAATAGAATTGGCTTCCATACCAGCATGATAATTAAAGAGTTTCCAGACAAAATGGTGATGAGCACCAGGCATTTTTGCTAATTATAAAGCAAGTCCTTAGAGAGTTGCAACAAATTTTTAGCCTCTCACTGATTTTTTTTCCTGGAGTGTTTATGACAAAAGCTCTTCTCCCCATGTTAACTATTTCAGAATAGATCTAACTTATCAAAATAATTACATACTTACTTCCCACTGGCAGTTGCCTATTTTTATTTTTCCTGGAAAATTGAGAATATATCAGCAGCACCAATGCTGCTGTTAGTGCTTTTCTATATTCTCATCTGGGAAAACATTACAGAACCAAAACCTCTTTTAAATAAACATTATTTTGCCTGATGCACAGGAAAACACTAGATGACATCTTTTATCACAACAATTATAATGAAATAAAGTTTTTAATATTTAAAGGCCTGGATTAGGGGAGCTTGAATGGGGACATGCATAACCCTTGATCACCAGCCTTGCTGTCCCTTATTATTATCTCTCCCCCATTTTCTAGTCTAGAATTTAGTCTAGCAGTGTTGACATAAATGAAATAAAACATATCCCATGTAAAAACGTTGCCATTCCTGCCACCCTCCAAGGCAGAACATTATCAATTGATAAGAAGAGTGAACTGAAGAGTAAATAGCTTGGGACATGAATGGAAAGATTTTTAACTGATAGCTGCCAACTCACTCCTTAGCTGCTGTTCCTCAGCAACTCTTTGAGTTAGTTCAGTGGTTCTCAACCTGTGGGTCGGGACCCCATTTGGGGTCAATCGACCATTTCATGGGGGTCGCCAAGCAAGGCTGTCCGCCATTTTTTTTGTCCGCCATTTTTTTGTCCGCCATTTTTCCCCTTTTCCAGCGGGTGCCTTACCTCCCTTGGGCTGGGCCAGCTGGTGGTCGGCCTGCTCCGTCTCTGCCACTTGCCAGCTACGCCTCGGCCAGCGCAGGGGGTGGAACAGCGCATGCGCGGCGCTCCCGGGCAGGGAAAGTCCTCAACTTACGACCGGTTTAGTCCTCGACTTACGACCGGTTTAGTCCTCGACTTATGACCAGTTGGGGTCGTGGCATTAAAAAGGTTGAGAACCACTGAGTTAGTTGATAACCAAGTGGCCAATTATCAGAAGACAGGTGAAATAAACTGAGTCTTCTGGCATAAACAGTCTCTCATCCCAGCTTGTGCTATAATACATTTGTTATTTAAGGTGCCATAAATGTGATATTGTACATACTGGGGGGCAAAATGTCCCTCCTTCTGAAAAGAATTAAAAAGAGAGTTGCTGATCATGTACAGTCCTTTTTCTTTACTATAAATTATAAATATATCCAGGTCATAAATCCACCTCGGCCAAGCCGTCATTAAGCCAACTGAATTTTCATAATAGATCAATAAATTTTCACAACCTAGGATCCCTTGTACCCCCAGAGAGTACATGATGGTATTTTAGGGGGTACAACAAAGAGTGGCTTGTGTTCCTTAATGATGAGTCGCAATTATTTTTGTAGGGGGTGCAAACATTAATCAAACATCTCCTAGGAATGTGGGGCATAGAAAAGGTTAGGAGCTACTGAAATAGATGCAAGCTTTCAGTTTTAGCAGAACCCTTCATCAGGCAAGAGACTTTTAAAACAGGAGGAAAACAAATGGGATGGGGGGGGCACAGTGATTGGTGCTTAAGTCTGTACAGCTCAGGGTCTTATGATTTAGATTCACTAGAAATTGCCTGCAGCTCTATAGATTAAACTTCACATGCTGATTTTCAATAAGCCATTATCTTCTATTTTGATCTACCATCATGTGATATTTTTTGGGGGGTGTGCAAAGTTTTCAGTCTAAAAGTGAACAATTACATTCCCAAAGCAGTAGTTCAGAAAGCTTCTGATGGCACGAAACTATGCACAATTCATAAGTTCAAAGTTCTCCCTTCATTCAATAAGATGACAATCTCACATTCCATTAAGCTACTCTTTGCTCAGCTGTGGTTTTAAATAAACAATAACTGGGTTCACACAGCACATTATGTTGAAGTTAAACGAGCCACAGTTTGGTTTAGCCCAAACAAATGCGTTCACATTCACATAAATGCATTAAAGAAAGGCAGCCTAATGGCTTCCTTGGAGGTTTCCTTTGAAAAATTATATGATGAACACCTGATGGTGTCTAACCTGCAGTTAAAATGTTCCCACTGGATAGAATACATCTTCAGTTTAAACACACCCTCTTTCTAGCCAAGGTTAACAATACTCAGGTATNCAGGCCTTCTTCTCTGTTCATCACAAATTCATCTCAGGCTTTCATGATCTCATTGCTCTATAGGTAGTCCTTGACTTCTGACGACAATGGGTACCAGAATTTCCATTGCTAAGCAAAGTGGTTGTTAAGTAACACCTGTTTTTACATCCTTTTTTCCCCCATAGTTGTTAAGTGAATCGCTGAAGTTGCTAAGAGAAGCATGGGGTCATTAAGTGAATCTGGATTCTCCCCTTGAATTTGCTTGTTGGAAGGCTGCTGGGAAGGTCACAAATGGTGAATACACAATCCCGGGATACTGCAATCATTGTACTGTAAATGCATGCTGGTTGCTAAGCACCCAAATGTTGATTGTGTAACTATGGGGAAGCTGCGATGATTGTAAATGCAAGGACTGGTTGCAAGTCATTTTTTTCAGTGCCATTATAACTTCAAATGGCCGCTAAATAAATGGTTGTGAATCGAGGACTGCCTGTATAGACTGAATGCCATCTGCCTTCATCCCAAAACTTGTGGCTGACAGCCACCAGTCATACCACATACTGGATTATGGGGCAGTGCTTGAATACGCCTACCTATCAAACTGATGCTGCCCTAGTCTTGAAGGCATGGTCACCATAGCATGAGTTCCCTGCTCACCCACTAACCCAGACCTCATAGTCCCAAGTAGAGCAATATACAATGTGCACAGGGCTATTTTGCTTCTTGGTTTGGAAGAATGTTAATTCTGGCAACGTGAAAGTTCTTGCAAGCAAGGAAATGCTACCCAGGTAGCTGCAGAGTAAGTGACCAAAGACTTGGCCTGAAATATCCACAAAACTCATTGCTGTTAAACCCTCCCCACAGAAAGGAGAGGGCAGAATGGGGAGCTCTTATGCTTTGAACTCCCACTTTGTATTTGGTTTTGCCTCAGCCTCCCTTCAAAGTCTAGATCTTTTTTATTCCCTAAAATGTTCCCCAAAGTGGTCATTATCAATGAGACTATTCCAGGCTTCAGTGTTATTGTTATTCATAGTACTATTAGTTAACATAGTATTTATTAATTTTTTTTTCATATAATAAATGTCTGGGGGTTGATGAACCATCTGAAACTTCGTGAGTTGAGCTAGAGTTTGGGGACTCTTGATCTAAAAGGAAGATGTTAAGAGAAACTGAGTGCTGGAGCCCCTGATTCGATTTCTCATCCCACTGAGCTTCACTTCCCAGAGAGAAAACCAACCACCTGTTCTCTTCTTCATTGTGCATGGAGTCAGGGCTTGGTGAATGTAGGCAGGCGATTTGAACCGGAGAGTTAGCCAGTTGCCCGATCCACTGGACACAATGCAAGGAAAATTGGGCACTGTCTCCCACTTCAGCTCACCTACCTTCTCCCTCCCATGATCTGTCGTGCAGTGTAGGGAGAAAAATGGGAAGGAGCTTCGGCTTCCACTGATGCTGCAGGGAAAGGACAAGCAGCTGTGATTGGCACCACTGAGAAGCCACCAGTGGCCCAGAATTGGCAGAATTGGCATCAATCCTGCTCCAAGTAATAAAAACAGTGAAAAGTATGTTCATGCAAAAGAATAAGAGATAATTTTGCCGAATACCCCCCTGGCTTGTGATTGGTCTGAAAATGTGTATTTTTTCACAAGGAGCCTTGAAAGAAAATGAATAGAAAAAGTGAATGCAAACCCCACCACATACAGTATACTTCCCTAGGACTAGTAAAGTGGAAGTTGGCTGATGTGAAAAAGTTCCTTTCCCTGCTGTTCATACTGAAGTTACTTCTGTGTCTTCATAAACGGCTCTTTATATTGTTGCTCCTGTTTGCAAATTCTTCTTTTAATCTTTTGTGACTACTCTGAATTAAAACTGCACATCGGACACAATGATTCTGTTTTGAAAACATTGCATTTATCACACTGCATGTGTGATAATCCATTCCTCTAGTAAATTTCCTCTTCTTCGGCAAACCTGCTACATTTGCTTAATTTGTAGTGGAAGATGGCAGTCACA
>NW_015387167.1:303289-364964 GCF_001527695.2 Protobothrops mucrosquamatus
TAAAATTATAAATGATTGGGATATTTTGAACATGGATGGGAAATTTAAATTGAAAAAAGCAAAAATAGGATATGGATTGAATAAATGGATACTTAGTGCAAATGCAAATAAGATATGTTTTGGTTAGAAAAGATATTCTAAACTGATATTATTGATATTATTAGAAAAATCTAACAAATGTTGATATGCAACTGTTTATTTACTAACAACAAGAAGAATTGTATTTGCTTAGTGTGGAAAATGTTTATTACCAGAAGAGGAGAGGATGTATTGGAGGTTATAATATTGGATTTAGTTTGAAGAAGCTTACATGTACCACGGAATTACTAATGGACTCAGTCATCACGTTGTCTATTAGGCACTTGATTGTAAAAATCAAAAATTAATAAAATATTTATATATATAAAAAAAAACATTGCCAAGAAAACTGCAGGGACTTGTCCAGGCAGCCACCAGGAGGCAACTCTGACTCAAAACACACCCCAAAATACAAACTGAACGCGAAAGTCTGGAACATCCACAGATGGCAGCAAAAAGATACCAAAAACTCATTTTGCTTTTGTCTAATGTCTTAATTTTTGCAATCCTAATTTGCTAGCCCTATATTTAACAATTTCCAATGCAAATTTACAATGGCTATTTTATAACTGGGATAGAGCCTCAAGCATAATGATTATTTACTGCATGAATTTATTCCTAAACTGGATGAGCAGAGGGCACGTGTTAGCAGTTGCCATTTCATCACGTTGCCTTATCTATACATAAACATGCTTCCAACAGTGAGCAGGCAATTACAGTGTCATTTGGAACTACAATTATAGATAAAGATGTGCATTATAAATGACTACTATGATGAAAAACCAACCAGATCCTCTGGTAATTAATATAATCATCATCTCAAATCAATCGTACTGACAGGGTGAGGATATCATAAGAAGGGGAAGGCTCCCCCCTTTTTATTTCTATCCTATTCAGTTCTGATGAATATAAAACCAACTGGGATTAATTAGTTGCAAGCGGAGCTCTGCTAGTGAGCACATTATTAAAAATGGCTGTGTTTGGCTCATTCTTCTTGATAATAAGGAATGTGTCAAATAGTCTGAGAAAAATGTATTTAAATACATTCATGAACCTCTTATCAAATCGTCACGGGAAAATTATGAAATCTCAATTTAATAAATGTGTGTGATTGCTAGATGTGTATCTCTTTAATTATTTTGTAACATATATAAGAGATAAGAAAATATAGAGGCTTAATTGTTATCATTGCTTAAATATCTATTCCATGGCTAAAGAGCCATACAATTGAATGATGTTAAGTACTAATACATGGAAAAGCAAAATAAAATCTTATTCTTTCCATCACACCAAAGTAAGATGGTACAAAATAGAGCGCTATCTCAGATGTTAAAATAAGCTTAGACAAAACAAATTGGAAGCTTCAAATATGTTACAATTTCACAGACATAGAATAGGATAATAATTATTGGGTTCACACATTGCACTAAGCCATAATGTATAAAACCAACCAGTTTGTATGATGAATCTTCCATTAATTATTTAAATGATGCTGTATTTTATAGTTTAGCAAGATATGCTTTCTTCTGTGAATCAGGGTTAATCAAATCATACCTTGGTACAATTTGCAAACCAGATTCAACAGAAAGATATCAATCTGAATTTCATCATGAAATTATCAGAATACTTTCCGTTTTGTACAAAATCTGATAAAGGAGTGATTATTAAAAAAAAGTAAGATTGTTGTAATGAATTGTCAAAGACCAAAATGCAGAAGAAATACAAATTTCAAATGTAATAATAGAACCAAAAATGTCAGTTTTAAATTATGAAATTTCTAAAATGAGACTACAATAAAACGCATGCTTTACTCATTTAGGATATGCTTCATTAGAAGTAATTGTACAAATATAATTGGATATTTTTTTCTTAAAGGTCTGGGTTTAGATCAGGAAGAGAGATCTAAGACACTGTTCTTGATTTCTTTTATTACCTTTCTCATGTGAGATTGGGTCCTTTCACAAACAGGTATAAGAAGTCCTTTCTTGCAGCATTGAAAGAATAATCACAATTTCTATGTTAGGGCATTTATGATTTAGCATCTTTGTATTGATTTAACAGGCTCCTCAGTAATGCTGACACTTTTTCCTAAGATATGAAATGCATCATCCACTATGTGCCCGCAGGTAGAAATATATTGACCCAAGATTAGTGATCTAATCAGACCAATTACAAATAGAATACAGGGAATTTCACTAACTGTGAGTTGTAGCTTGATCATAAATGTTGTGGTATTCAAGAACTGTCAAAAATATTATACGTTAAAAATCCTAGTGAGAGTTAATTTAACTGAAGTCAATCAAAATTACTTCTGAAAGTTAAGGCACTGAATTATAATTAAAAATTTCTTTCCTTTAAAGTATGCCAGATCATTCTGCAATTTCCTTGATTATGAATCTTCTTCTCCCTTCCTAAGTGTCTCCTTCCCAATTTTCCATTTGATATTGTGAACTTCAATTAAATATCCTTTCTGTCATCCCTGAATGAAGCATGATTCTTCTTTCCAATGAATTGGACAAAATTCAAGGAAAAAGAGATCTGGAACTGGACAAAATGCAAGTAAACACAAGTCCAAGGAGGGTCTGGATATGGTTCAATCACCACAGAGAAGCTCAAACTGATACCCAGGTTCCACGAATAACATGCCAAAACATTGCTAGCCAGAGGATCCAAAGAGAGGGTTTTTTTTTTTTAAAAAAATTAGCTTTCAAAGACAAATATCACAGGACTTTGTGTATCACAGGATCTATCACTTAGGATTCAAAATATCTCTTATGAGTTTTTCAGATTTTATTACATAACAAAGCAGTGGTGGGATTCTGCTGCTTAGCACCACTTCGGCAGAAACGGTAGTTAATTTTTTGTTGCCCAGGCCCAGAATGGACTTCCGGAAGTGGCATCCACACAGAGAACCGTTGGTTCACATATTTGAATTCCACCAGTGTAACAAAGTACTGTAGATAAAAAAAGTTTCTATTTTCAGTTTTAGCCATCATTCCGTTGCAAGACTGATTTACAATTAGAGAGCAACATTTTGCCTCCTACTCTCTCCATCCAGCTGGAAAATAAGATGGCAAGTGAGTAATTGAATCAGAGGCCATCAGATCTCTTGCTACTCACCTATTCAATAGAGAGGTGTTCACTACAGCTTTGCATTGCATCCACCCTGTTATATCCCACCATAAATAATAATTTTAAATAACAACTATAACAATGTACTCAGTCCCACTGTGTGTTATTAGGATTGCTATATAATTTATATCCTACTTTTCCTCCAGAAACTCAGGATGGGGGTGGAGAAGAAAACCCCCCTTAATTTTATCCCAAGTACATGCTGTGAAGTAGATTGTTGGAGAGTTGCTACAGTCCTTAATACTTTTATTGATAGTTTTCATTATATGTATTTTATTTAATGTACATTTGTATTATTCCAAAAGGCTCCGGGTTGCTTTCAAAAAACTAATTTGTGAATGAGCTATTGTTGCCAGAGCACACAAAACATTTTTGCTTTTATGTATTTGATCCAATAAATTCCCTCAGCTACAAGTCTGCCTTTTATGAGTTACCAGCGAATACAATGAGATATAAGCAGACCAAGTACACTTGGGCTGCTCTTCCTTCATCTGCAGAAATATCAGGGTCCTTATGACTCCTAATGCTTGTTTCAATAAAAGAATATTAAGGACATTAAGGAAGAAAGAAATAATATTAACCAAACACAAAATATCTATATTCTAACCGTAATTTATTCATGCAAAGTTATGTTAATCCTATCAACAACTGGGAAAATAAACGGATTTCACTTTCAACGCATCTTTTTTCAATCCAAGATCGGGCTTCTGTCTTTCTTTAAATGTTACCAACCAAGATTCTGCCTTATAAGTCAGAACATTCCAAAACTTTTCCAGACCCAACCAAGCAAGCATTGTCTATATCAGAGGTCCCCAATCTTTTGGGCACCAGGGACCGGTTCCATAGAGAGAGGTTTTTCCGTGGACCAGAGAGTGCATGGTTTTGTGTGCTGCCTGCATCATACGCTTGTTTGTGTGGCCTGGTTGCTGGCATGCCGTGGCCCGGTACTGGTCCACAGACCAGGGGTTGAGGACCCCTGGTCTATATTATACAATACAATATTTTGATACATTTTATGTGAATATGAAAGAGCATGATTAATATAACATCTTGTATTTTTAAGCAATTTAACACTGAGCATAAGTCTTTCTTCCCAGACTTTCATCACTTCTCTCTCTTGCCTGCTGTTTGCTCTCAAATATCTTCTCCCTCCATTAGATCATTGCTCACCTTTTGGTAACTACAGTAGTAGTCATATACAGGGTCTTCTGTTTTCATGCTTCCAGTTGGTCCCAAGAGGTTCTTGAAAGACCTACACTCTCTATCTTGGATCCTAATGCAATGGGCGAGCAAATAGCAGCATTCCTGTCCAGTTTTTTTTTTTCATGGACTGCATAAGTGACTTCTGATGTGGTCTTTAATGGTACTTAGTCCATGTAAGGTGGTCCCAATACTTCAGCTGAATGTTTGATTAGAAGCATTCTTCTTTAGAGGAGAGCTATTTCAAACTTCTTTTGGTCTCCAATATGTAGCTTTTCCAGGAGGAAATTCTGAGCAGTGACATCAATGACACTCTCATAATTCATTTTTGTTCAGGGAACTGATTAAATACTTCAGCAACAAGTTTGTAAAGATGAATTACTTCCAAAGTCTTTTTCTGAAATGAAAGGACAAAAGACTGATGTATGGGCATAGTTTGTTTGTTTCTGCCATTAGAATCTATAGCAACAGATAATTTGGTGGAAATGGTAGCATGCCTCTTGATTCATTCATTTATTTACTCAAGCAGGGGATCATACAATCTGTCAGTTCTCCCCACCATCATATTTACTGGAGTGTTTTTAACAGGCAATTCAGGAAGATAAAGTACTCCCGTACTAACAGCAAACTCTGGGGATCCCAGAATAGCAGTGAAGTGCAAAGCAATTTTTAACTTTCTTAGTTTTATTTGGTTTTAATTGGCTCACAAAAGAAAATAAATGGTAATAAATGTAAACGTCATATTTGGTACTATCCAAATAACAATAGCAATAGTATTTAGATTTATATACCCCTTCACAGTGCTTTACAGCCCTCTCTAAGTGGTTTATAGAGTCAGCACATTGCCCCTAACAATCTGGCTCCTCATTTTACCAACCTCAGAAGGATGTAAGGCTGAGTCAATCTTAAGCCGGTGATGATCGAACTCCTGGCAATGAGCAGTGAGTTAGCCTGCAATTTTGTATTCTAACAACTGCACCTCCACAGCTCTAATGATCTAATTATTTAATTATCCAATAATTATTAATTATTAGATAATTATTAGATAATCATCAAGTATTAGTAGAACATACATTTTAATAATTAAAAAGCTTATTATCTTTTTTTAAATTTTTTTGCTGGAAATGTGTGTTATAGACACAAGAATTATCAAATTGTTCTAAAGTCCTTTGCCAATTTGCCAGAGAGGCCTATTTAAGCACTGATAAATAACATATTCACAATCCACTGTTAATAACAAGTGAAATTTATCTTTCCAGGGTAATTATTTTTGGATACTTCCTCTCCTTGTACACATTTGAAATTTTGAGATTGAAATGTTGGAAGTACAGATCAGAAGGGTGTACTTTTCTTCACTTACTGAGCTGTGTACAATGGAATTCATGTTTTAGAATAATGTTGGAAACAGTTTAAAATATAGGGGTATAGCAGTGAAAGCATTCAGAAAATTGATTTAAGTATCATGTGGACTTGATGAGAATGTAGAAGCCCAACTTTGATGATCTGTTGCAAAATGGCAATGATATTTAAAATTAAATGATATTGCCTACAGCCTGATCTATTATGCCATTATCCAAAACAATAATAGCAGAAATATCTTCCTGCAGCCTAGCTATCATCATTTAATTCCATTTTTTTCCATTTCATTCCCTACCCTCAACCCCAATGTGTTAAAGATGGGTTGCTTCCCTACACCAGCACGGGTGACAAACTTGCCACATCAAGTGACTTGTCCTGACGTATCGTGACTCTTTTTGCATTGCTGGCAATGGGGTGGGCGCAGCTTCAGTATGATGAAACCGGCCCAGCAGTTTGACACCCCTGCTTTATAGCATTAAAAGCTACTTGCCTGGATACCCTCATATGAAGTTGTTAAGTCGCTTTGTGCTTTTGAAAGCAGAATCTAATATCAAAATAAGCACCTATCTCAATCAGAATAACACAAATTGAATTATATTCTTTGGCCTCATTATGAGGAATTGTTTTCTATTAGATTGTTTGAGATAACTGAGAATTTTGAATTTATAAATGTTGCAAGATAGTACTGAATTACAGCCCTATCTTTTTTCAAACTGAAGTTGTGCTTTCTATATAAGGCATTCTTAAAGCTATCATTGCTAAAATCAAATGATTCAGCCATATAAAATACGTTCTAGTTTAAACGTTTTCAACTGCATTATACTTGGTTCTGTCTG
The DNA here is from genome assembly GCF_001527695.2 of Protobothrops mucrosquamatus. Taxonomy (NCBI): domain Eukaryota; kingdom Metazoa; phylum Chordata; class Lepidosauria; order Squamata; family Viperidae; genus Protobothrops; species Protobothrops mucrosquamatus. Next base: position 309,895 of record NW_015387167.1, read on the forward strand.
TATACACTGTGGGAAGTCTTATCTTAACTATGGCATCTAACTAGGCTATTAAACATTTTCTGGAGTCTCTTACATGTTTTGTCTATCTGCTTTACCAACAGCTTTTTAAAACAGCATTGCCTTAACACTAAGGCTAGAGTCAGCTCAAGGAACAATATCATCAGAGTTTCTCAGAGTTATTTCACTGTTCAGATTGTTTCCTATACACTGCAGAATATACAGTATATGAATTCATTTAGTTTTCAAACAATGATTGTATGGCTTCCTTTATACACTTTACAGGAAAATCTAGTTTGACAGTGTAATCCTATGCATCTGTTAGTCATCAGTAAACTCTAATTTAATCACATTTAATTTATTCCCAGATAAAAGTATCCGGGCTATGGCCTCAGACTCGTTATCTTCATTTTACAAAAGAAACAAAGCAAGGTAAGGTTGTTGTCATGGAAGTTATTCTAGTGTTGATAATGCTGACAATCACCTTTACTGTGTTAGAAAAATAGTTTCAATGTGAGCAGTATTTATATCAATAGGGAACTATGCCTACACAACTGAACTTAGTTATTAGCAAAAATACTGAGGTCAAATGTCTTTTGAAATTGATACTTTGAATGGAAAAAATTCTGTTCCAGTCATAAGGAAAGTTTATTTCTTGTCCAATACTGACCTCTGGGTAGTAGGGCAGAATTGCATTTTCTTAAATAGTGAACCATAGCTCATTAAATTTGTTACCTAAAATTTGTTAATCAGAAAAAGGCGCTACCAAGTCCTGAGACTTGGTACTCTAAAGAATTTTGGGGTTGCCTTCTAAAGGCAGAACTAGTAGGAAGAATTAAATTGGAAAGTCAGAATTATGTGACCATAACCGTGATGCACATTAACAGATCAAGGGTATAATGTTTATCAACCTATTTGTTGAGGTCTGCGTGCGTTCTGTGAAGTGCATCTCTTAAAGCAGAGTGCTTTGTAAACCATTTTGAGTACTGTTTCTAACCATCTATTTTTCACTGCTATTGCAATGCACTTATAGTTCTTTTTCGCATTTCCTCATTCCAGTAAGCAGCAACCTAGGAAAGAGAGGGTGAGTAATAGAAAAGTTTTGTTTTTAATCAGATGTTCTTTGGGAAAATCTTTAAAGTGTAAAATCAAACATGCATTACAGTTTCCGATGGTAATGTAGTTCATATCTATGCGCGATTTGGGAAGTAACTGCATAGCCTCCCCTTATTCTGTCGGTCAAGCTACTACAGTATTTCAGATCCTCCTCAGAGCAGAGAATAATAGGTCGCTAGCCCAAAGTGTCTCGCCCAAAGCTCCTTCGATTTGCAGCAACAGACGAACGTCCAGACATTTCTATCAAACGTCTCATACCCCCAATGCGGAGTTTCAACCGGTTTGTCTTTCATGCCTTGCATTGCCTTGAGGGGATTGTCGCCCCTTGCTTTTATCTGAGACAGGCTGTAGCTGCTGTTGCTGGGGCTGCTGTATTCCTGCGTCGTTTTCCTACAGACAAGCAGCTTCCACTTCTGCGAAGGAGTGACGGTGCGGAAAAGGACGGGGAGGGGAATTGGCACCCGGTTAACAAGAACCCGGAAGATTAAGGCCTCTCCTTCTCTCTCTCTCTCAATTCAGACATTTGACTCTGAGCCCGAGGAGGCGGCGACAGGGCGTTTCTCTCTGTCGACCTGGAAATGACGCTCAGCCGCGATCGCTGCTGCTAGAAAGACGGGCTGGAGAGTAAACAAGCCCCAGCTGATCTGTCTCGCCGTCTCCATCTTTGAAGGGCCGTCGCAGAGCGAGGACCAAGATGGGGGCAGTTCTGGGCTTGTGCTCCTTGTCCAGCTGGGTAAGGAAGTGCTGGGTTAGAGCCCCCCTTTGCTCCCCCCTCCTTTCCCGGCGCCGATAGAGCTTGGGGTGCGGGCGGCGGCGGGCAAGTAGGCTCTCTGGAGGCGCAGGCGCGCCGCAGGGCTGGATTCTCTTCCCCCTTCCCTCTTTTCTTTGTTAAAATAAAACACCCTCTTTTGGCGTTATTTCCGGTTGTTGGATTATCCCATTTGGGGGGGCATTCGATCTCTGTCGAGTTAGAACTTAAAATATCGTTGTTCATGGACAGCTGTCATAATAAATGTCTAGTAATGGAAAGGGTGGGCGAAGTCAGCTCCCTCCTCCTCTGCAGTACCTTGACATTTCTTTTAGCCTGGCTTTGTTGCGGAAGAAACACGTGGTGTTTTGTTTTAGTATTTGTTCCTACTTGCCCGACCGCCCGAAACACCGAATTTTACTTTCCTGGTGTTGTTGTTAGAGGGATGGGAGAAAAATCCCAAAAACCTTTAGAAAATACTCATACTAATTTTTAGCTGCAGTGTGTTAGAATAATAGTTATTTACTTGAGTGCTTGAGTGTAGTTGGTAGCTGGGCCTTTTTTGGAATCGATTACAGAAAGTGTAAGTATTTTATAATACTTGAGTTCATTGTACAAATTTACAGGTAGGTTGAAATTGTCCCTTGAAGATGTACACAATTCATGCATCCTGTATGAGATTTTTTTCAAAATGCTGTAGTCAGGGTCTTCAAGATGCTTCCAGAGTCTATCCTTCAGAAGCCATTTAAAAGCAGTTATATGTTACTTTTTAAATCTACTCCCCTTAAGAACAAGGAGTAAAAATCACCATAATTCTTGACTTCTTTAGGTTTTCCATCACAAAAATCCTCTCATCCCTACTCTTCACAAAAGGGAAATAGCTTGGATTTTCCATCCACTTATTTCTTACTGCATGCATTTGTCTGGTCATATACACAAAAATGTGTGTTAATTTATTTACAGAAATAAATGAAAAACCAACCGTTTCTTAAAAGGGTAACTGAACGAGAAATTATGTCAGATTCCCTTGGAAGCTCTAAAGCTTGAAGGCTGGGAGGTGGGATGAAGCCGTGTCCCTGCAGAGAACAGATTACATACTAGCTCTGTAGGGAGCAGAAATTTTTTAAAGTGTTGTACTGTTGTTTTGAAAATATCACAGTTAAGCTTGGAATAAATCAGTGGAGCTCTTTGGCTCAAAGAGATCTAGAATTGTTTTTGAATTGATGTAGAGACCCTGTGTGGAAAGACTTGTGGTCTATTAAAAGTTATTATCTTTTTGTGGTCCCCAATATAGTTAAGCAACATACTCTATTGTCAGGTGTGACATGATTATTGTAGGCAGGCCGCAGGCCTTCACTTAGAAAAAGGAGAAAAAATGGTCTTGCCTCTTCTCAGGATATTCTCTGGCCATTTCCCATTCTTTGTTGGTTGACATTTGAATGTCAGTGTGGAATGACTCCAAAGTGGACATCCAGCTCAGTCCGAATTCTGTAGTACAGTTTAAACATCCCATCATGATCAGACCCTAATACTGTACGTGCACGAAGGTTGGCATGAGAAGTTAAATCAATAACTTTTGACAAAGACCATTTATATCTTAAAGCTAAATAATTATAGATAGTAGTATTGGGGGAAGAAAAAATATAAAACATAACCTAGGACAGTAATTATTTGCCTGAACTGTGTTGTAATATATTCTTGTTTTCTGAAGTTAAGATAAAAGGATCAGATTAGGAAATTTAATAGAATGTTCCTTCAGTTTTTTGTTCATATCTGGAAAATTGCTTGTGTTAGGATGAGGGCTTTTCTTGGGCAGAAAATTCAAATATGTTTACTACAGATATCGTATCTTGTTGTATTCAAATATTGAAGTACAGGTGGTCCTTGACTTACGACCACAATTGAGCCCAAAATTTATGTTGCTAAGCAAAACATTTGTTCAGTGACTTTTGCCCCATTTTATGACCTTTCTTCCCGCAATTGTTAAGTGAATCATTGCAGTTGTTAAGTTAGTAACATGGTTGTTAAGTGATTCTGGTTTCCCCATTGACTTTGCTTGTCAGAAGGTCACAAAAGGTAATCACATGATCCTGGGACACTGCAAGCATCAAAAATATGAGTCAGTTGCCAAGCATTTGAATTTTGATCACGTGACCATGGGGATGCTACAAGAGTCATAAGTATGAAAAATGGTCATAAGTCACTTTTGCTGTTGTAACTGAATGAACTGTTGTAAGTCGAGGATTACCTGTATTAGTGTCATGGAGTAAAAGGTTGAAAACAGGTTATACCTGGCATGTGATCAGGATTATTTGAGTTGAATCTAGATTTAAGACAAAATAAACATTATTAAGGCTTCCTAAGGGCTTTTCCTCCAAAGCGGTCTTTTCAACATGTAACATTTGTAATTCAGATCATTTCTTTCAAACCAAGGATAAAATATACATATCTTTAATATTTATTTTACAATCCACTCTGAGCATTCTATAATTTCCATCTTTATAACTCCAATTTAAACAAAAAAGGAACTTAAGTTGAAGCAATCCAACATTCACTGCATGAAAATGGTACTTGCTCTATAGTTGAGATTCTGCTTTTTGTTGACTGTGGTGGGTACTTTTGGTGAGGAGAACTCTTAAAGAGTTTTTTGTGAGTACTCCCTTCCCCATTAACTAGCAGGCATGGAAACACATAAGAGTTGATATTGCAACATCAACTCTGCTGTTTCTTGCTTGTAACTTAATGCTCAAAGAGCCCAATAAACACCTGCTCAAATTTCATATTTCTAGTACATAAACATAGTTCCTCTAGGAACAAATTGAAATTTCTTAGGATAACTGCATAATAGGTGCCTATCAGATATATTGGACCATAACTCCTATAACTTGCAGCTACCATATTGCGAAACACATAAAGATAGCTGTAGGTGGGAAAGACTGATTTAGGTTTGCTGGTCACAAATTATAGTTCATTATTTTCAAATATTGTGAAATCAATTAAGCAAAATAGGTGATCAGGAATCTTTGGCTGTATTGCTACTTGTCTTCTTTTTTTCTTTTATCAGATACCATGTTTGTGTGGTAGTGCCCCCTGCCTCCTGTGTCGATGTTGTCCCAGTGGAAATAACTCCACTATATCAAGGTTGATATATGCATTCTTCTTGCTTCTTGGAGTGAGCGTTGCATGTGTGATGTTAATACCAGGAATGGAAGAACAACTGAAGAAGGTCAGTTCCTTATTGAGATGATTATGCTAGAATTATTTTGGTATAAACTTTGGTGTCTTGCATCTATCTCTTCTGAAGAATTCTTGTTCTAAGTAGTATGATATGTTATTGATCAAATACGAGCCATTATCTGTGGTAGTATAATAAAGACCTTAATGCTTGCTTTATGTTTAGGAGAGTGATAAGGAGACAGTCTTGGAAGCTCAAGCTGAACAGCAAATCTTAAAATGAAAGAGGAAATATCACAACCCTGCTGAAGCAAGCACTCAATTTCTGGAAATGTCCTGATTTTCAAAGCCTGATTGCAAATGTGTGCTTATACGTGGTTTTTGAAAACAGCACAGTTATTTGTTTGATGTGCAGTTTTAATATTATAAAATTTGTGGAATGAATATTCATGTTGGAAGATCTCCAGTTTCTTTAGAGCAATCACAGCAAACAAAGCAGACATTTTGCATTATCCATGAATTCATTTTAATAGTTTTTATGCTGTTTTGTTTTTTTTACAGATTCCTAGGTTCTGTGATGGCCAGGTGAATTGTGATGTTCTAGTAGGATATAAAGCAGTGTATCGTGTATGCTTTGGTATGGCCATGTTCTTCCTCTTGTTTTCCCTATTGATGATCAAGGTAAAGAGTAGCAGTGATCCAAGGGCAGCAGTCCACAATGGGTAAGAAAGAAACGACTGCTTGTCTAAATTTGTACTTATGTACAAGTGTATGTTTCACTTGGTGCCTTCCAAGTATGTTAGAGTGCACATTCCAGAATCATGCTGGTTGGAAATTTTGAGAATTGCAATCCCAACACAAATAGATTATATGAGGTTGGACAAAGCTGCTTTGTCACAAATTTAAAACAATTAGAGGGTTCAGCATTTTTCTATAATAGTGATCCAACATAAATTTGGTAGAAGCAAAATACTTTCAATAGTCTATACTTTTGGTCTATGAATTCAATGACTAAAATGGCGAAATAAAATGACTTATTAAATGTTACTGCTCTGTAATGGATACACATTTAAAATCTGTCTCAAAAAACTAGAACTCAACAATTATGTAAATTTCAAAATACACAGGAAAACGTAGCTTTTCACTTACTGAATTATAGTTATTTGTTATGGCTGACTGAATGTTTCTATAAATTTAAATTCTTGAGATAAAGAAAAGGGATTGCTATCAGTCTGTACCAGGGTAAGCAATTTCTAGCCCAGGCAGCTCCCTGGGACCCGAAGCAAAAAAAAAAAAAAAGTGAGGGAAGGTGCTGCAGAACAGAACTTTTCGTGTTCCCCAGCTGAAAAATAAGCTTTGAGTAATTTCACTAGGTATGATTGGTAAGCTTTCTCTGGTCCTTCAGAAGATACATCTGCCATCCAGAAAGGATTACTTACCTTGCTCTACACCATGATTGTTTGCATGGATCTATTCATCTGACTATCATGGGGACAGTAAGACCAAGCCACTTAGTCTGAATCTGAATGGTAATTCTTGTATTTTCACAGCACTGAGTGCTTGTTTCCAATAACTATCCAAATCTTTAGTGCTGGGCGTAGCATAACTGTAGCATTCAAAGTAGTCCACCCTCGGTCATATACATTGGATCAGTCACACTTTCTTTCAGTCTAAACTAAGTCATAGAGTGGTTGGGTGATGGTTGTAGGGAAAAATTGGAGGAGGGAAGACAATGTATACCACCTTGAGATCCTGTATAAAAGTCAGGATATAAATCCAATGAAAGAGAACATTTTTCATTGTATATCCTGTACCTTGTAGATGTAGGCATTTTCTCTCGGGCTATGACTGTAGATAAATTTCTTTTATAGAAAAACCATAGCTGTGTTTTTTCTGTACCATGACTCTGTACCTATTGAAGCCATAGGAAATGGTGTATAATATCTTTTTAGTTGGGAGATTCTGTGCTGGAGCTCAATTGCTCAGAGGACTACGTTATAAAAGACTTTACTGTCTACTGAATTTACATGTAGTTGGTTATAGTCTTATAGCATTTCCTACCCTGTATAAATAATGTTGTTGCTGTTGTATCAAATATAATGGAGTTGATAACCTAAAATATTTCCTGAATGTTATGCATTTAAAAATGTTAAGTATTACTGTCACTTATATTGGATATGGTGATTCTTTCAGATTCTGGTTTTTCAAGTTTATCACAGCAGTTGCAATTACAGTGGGAGCATTTTTTATTCCAGAAGGACCTTTTACAACTGGTAAGGTTGCACGAAAATATTTAATCTTTCAGCAAAAGTAGTTTTCTGGGCTTTCTTAGATATAAAAATCTTATTTGATCATTTTTTAAATTTTGAACTGTTTTACTGATGGATGAATGGACCATTTGGCTGAACCTCGATTCTCATTCCTAATTAAGCTACTTAAAAACATGTAACTGTTTTGTATCATATGTCTCCCACAATTTTGGTCTCTCTCTCTCTTCCCTTTCCCTCCTATTTCTCTAAGGTCCATGAAGGGTACACTTAACTATTTCTTAGCTTCTTAAGCCTATAGCAGTGGTGGCGAACCTATGGCACAGGTACCACAGGTGCTAATACCTTTTATAACTTTTATAAAAGGTTATAAAACCTTTTCGCTTTAGGCCTCCGCCGCCATGTGCAAAAAAAAAAAAGGTTCAGTCAGTCAATTTCAACTTCTCGTGGGAAAAAAAAGATCTCGCAAAGTTGGAATTGATTGATTGAACTTTTTAGTCCCACCCAGTCTGCCGTTATCACCGCAGCCAAGCCCAGCCAATGGGCCATGCCCAGCCAATGGGCCACACCCAGCCAATGGGCCACACCCACCCGGCACTCGATGATGCATAAATGGGTTTTGGGTTCCAGTTTGGGCACTCAGTCTCTAAAAGGTTCGCCATCACTGGCCTATAGAATGGTACATTGATTGCTCTGAATTAGACAGTAATGTTTTGATGCTAAAAATAATCTTAATGTAAGATTAATATTTCTTTTATTATTTTTCTTAGTCTGGTTCTATGTAGGCATGGCTGGAGCCTTCTGCTTCATTCTTATTCAGCTGGTTTTACTTATTGATTTTGCCCACTCTTGGAATGAATCGTGGGTTGAGAAAATGGAGGAAGGAAACTCAAGATGCTGGTATGCAGGTACGCCACGGTTTGTTGTTAAATATGACAGGATTGATTGCTTTGGTCTTAAAACTGAAATATATGATGCCATAATCTTAGATTCAGGAATTATGAGCTCAGAAAAGTGCGCTCTTGGTTTTCATATTCTTGTTTTGTTTTGTTCCTTTGGGTCTGAACATGTCTCTGCAGTTTTCTTCACAAAATATCAGAAGTGCTTTGCCCTTTTCTGCTTCCTAGGAATGAAAGAGTAACTGGCCCAAGGTCACCCAGATAGATTTGTGCCTAAGGCTAGACCAGAACTCATGGTCTCCTGGTTTCTAGCCTGATGCCTTGCTTGACCACTACCCCAAACTGACTCTACTTTTGTATCTTAGTTGCTTGCAAAATAACAATATCTACCCATCACCAACCCAAAATAAGGATTTTGCATTTTTCACAAGCCTCATGATACCTGATACAGGAAAATTGTGGGAATGCATTTTAGCCCCAAATAGTATAAGAGATTTCCTCCCACGTACCAGTTGCCCTGTATGAGTTTTCTCCTCCTGCAGATTTTACAAAAGGCCAGTTGCCAGTGTGCTGAATGTATGAGTCGTAACTCATGAAGATCAGATGTCATTTTGCTAACCCTTTCAAGCTAACATTCCTCAGCCTGGTGCCTTCTAAGCTTATTATGTTTAAAATTTCCAACCATTATGGGAAAAATGTAAAGGCACCAGATTTCCTTGGGAATTCAGCAGTTGCAATAGTGGTATACTTTTGCTTTTATTTTTAAAGCAGCCCAGTAGTAAATTTCTTAGGGATGCTAATACAATCTGAACCCCTTTTTGTTCTGTTTTTTTTAAACAGCATTACTATCTGCCACAGCCCTAAATTATCTCCTGTCTCTGGTGGCAGTTGTCTTATTTTATATCTACTATACTCATCCAGACGGTTGTTCTGAAAATAAGGCCTTTATCAGTGTCAACATGATGCTGTGTATTGGAGCTTCTGTAATGTCAATTTTACCCAAAATACAGGTATGGGTTTGGTTTTTTTGTTTTTGTTTTTTACAAATGCTTGGAGAATGTTTGAATATTTTTTTAAGCAATATTTTTCAAAGTCCTAATTGGTTTCTTTCTCTCTGTACATAGGAATCACAACCAAGATCTGGCTTGTTGCAGTCATCTGTGATCACAGTTTATACAATGTACCTTACTTGGGCAGCAATGACCAATGAGCCAGGTAAGAAGACTAAACAATTTTGTAAACATATTCTCTATACAGTTTTGGATTAAAATGATTCTAGCAGAGCCTTTTTGTTTATTGCTTTTAAAGATACCTGAGGTATTATACATGTTTATGAGCCTAGACAGATTTCATAATTTAATCGGCACATCATAGCAATATCAATAGCAGATTTATATACCGCTCCATATTATTTTACAGCATTCTCTGAGTGGTTTACAAATGTCAGCATTACATCATTTTACCGACTAGGAAGGATGGAAGGCTGAGTCAACCTTGAGCCAGTCAGGATTGAACTCCTGGCTGTGGGCAGAATTGGCCTGCAATACTGCATTCTAACCACTGCACCACCACAGCTCATCATTCTCTTATTCTCCTCCTTTATATATAATATACATATACACGCTATGCATCTTTAGAAGGATGTTCATAAGCATGACTACATTGTTTGTGCATTATTCACATGACGTATTATGACTATTTTAAATAATGATTCAAATTAAATGAGATATTCATATTGGATTAATAGCTTAGAATGTCAATTTCTTACATTCATCCAGACAGACGGTGCAATCCAAGTTTGCTGAGCATAATTGGATATAATGCCACAAACCCTCCAAGCAAGGGTCAGCTAGTACATTGGTGGGATGCCCAAGGAATTGTGGGGCTCATCCTGTTCCTACTGTGTGTTCTGTATTCAAGGTGAGTGGAATTTTAGAAAATCTTTCCACAAAGCTAACTATTAAACTCTACATCAGCTGGATATTTAGTAACTCCCCATTTTTCCATTTGCAGTATCCGAACATCTAATAACAGTCAAGTAAACAAACTTACTCTGACTAGTGATGAGACAACGCTGATAGAAGATGGACTTCCTCGGAGTGAAGTCTCCCTTGAGGATGGAGATGATTTAAGCCGTGCTGTTGATAATGAGAAAGACGGAGTTACTTACAGCTATTCTTTCTTTCACTTCATGCTTTTTCTTGCTTCGCTTTATATCATGATGACATTAACCAATTGGTACAGGTGAGTAGATTTATAGAAAATTGGGGAAAGATAACTTTTTTTTGTGGCACATGCATTTTTTTTACTTATCCCCACTACTCTTGGTTTTGAACGTGCTTTTTATTTATGAAGCTTGAAATGAGGCAGCAGATCAAGTATTGAACTCCAGAATTGGATCCAGAACTATGCATATAGAATAGGCAGAGAGCTTCTGTTCTGTGCATCCTACTCTAGTCTGTCCTCCATCAGTTTTCTCTGCTCCCACGTCGCATCCCAATCTCGCTGAAAATCAGAGAACCTTGTGCAATCTGGTGGGGGATGAATAAAGGGGAAATGGATTGATCCCTGACAAGTGAGGGAGGGGAATATTTGTAAATTAAGTAAATTCTGGTAAGAGAATTGATTTCCTTGTTTGCACAAGTGAATCTGAAAAGCCTTTCTACACTTATTTTTTCTTTTCTTTCTTTTAGTCCTGACCCTGCCTCTGCACAAATGACCAGTAAATGGCCTTCTGTCTGGGTGAAGATTTCTTCTAGCTGGATTGGTATCATTCTGTATGTGTGGACTCTGGTGGCTCCACTTGTTTTAACAAATCGTGAATTTGACTAAGCATCTTTTTTTTTTTAAAGTTTTTATTGTTTAGTTGCTTATTTGATGCTAATGCTACTCTGTACTAAGAAATCATTGTAAATATGTGTTTGTGTACTTAATACTAGCATAGATTATCCTGTCTTTATTATGCATGGCTAATTTTAAATCAGGTTATCATTACAATGACTGTTTTCCTACTTGAGCTTGATTGTGATTGCTGCTAGATTCAGGGCCAAACTAGAAATGTCGACAGTAGATCCACAGGCTTTATTCCACAAAATGCAAAATAGGAAAATTGCTGCTGCATTCCTCCAGCAGTTGCATATTCTGTTAGCAGTAATTAAGGTGTTTGTGAAAAAACTTGCACTTATCTGGAGTAATTAAGGTGTAATGAGCTGCCAAAGTGCTATAGCAGGGGTGTCAAAACTGGCGGCCCAGGGGCCAGATGCATCATGCACAGGCCACACCCATGCGGGATTCGCAAAGACAAAAAAAATCACAATACACGATCGAGTTTGACACCCGTGTGCTATATCAAGCACATACAAAATCAAAGTATTTGACTTGTTACTTGCAAGAGGTAAAATTTCAGCAAGTAGCAGCTGTAGTGTTTTAATTTAAAAAAAATCTCATTGAAAAGTGAGGTACCTGGCCTTTAAAAGCAAAATGGATTGTGGGATTCACTTGCTTGCCATTTATTTCTCCCTGGGCATCTTCTAGAGCAGTTATGATATTTGAATATGTCTAAGAGGCAGAATGCAGGGGGAGGATCTAAGAGATTCTAAACTTGTAGCAGAAGCATTTAATTTCCTCATTCTTGTGTTTTGTTTTTTAAAATGGGAATGCAGACTGATTCCACATGAGATTTATCATTTTTAAACATGGTGAAGGGTTAATAGTTTGGCAATTTTGTGATCTATATGAGGACTCTGCTAAGGGAGAAAATTAGGAGTAGGAAAGAAATCTTCCTCTTTAGAGGGACCAGAACAATTTAGATTACCTACAATATTACTAGGGTATTCAGAGCAGTCTTTGCCCTCTTGATTGAGTGAACAAGGGAGGATTGGAAATTAGTAATCAGTTTACATTTGTTATCTTAAAATAGTTGAGGTAGCCAGTTTAAAGGCATTAATTTGTTGGTTGATCCTTGCCTTTCCTTTGGAAATATGTTATGTAGACTTCAGTTTTACAGGGAAAAGAACAAAGCAAGGATAGCGAATACAGATTGATTGCACTTATAATTGAGAAGCTGTTTTCATGGAAGTTTCTCCTTTTAAACCTTCTGCACTAATAGCCATTCTATTTAGGATTTGATACAGTTGTCACACAGCCATCTAAGAAACTATTATTTTTTTTTGCTTCTTGCTAAAAGAGTATGTTTCTCTACAAAGTTTAACTTACAGAGCTTATTTTAAAAGAATCTGAAAAATTCAGTTTTACTTAAAGTGGATGGAAAAACTTGAATTTTCTAGCCATGAAAAGTTGTTGCATTTTTGTACACATTGTCTTTGAAGTGGAGTGCTGTGTCAATCGTATTAGTAATGCATGTCATTAAAGTTATTTTTGGATCTGCTGAGTTTAAAAACATACTTTGAAGTATTTAAAAGTATTATTAGGCTGCTGGAAAGCAATTTAAACTGAGTTCTAAGGCTCTCAAGTCTTTCAGTGCTAGTAACATAATATAGGGAATGCTGATAAAATATTAAAAATAGGACAAAACAGGTAGGAACACTAAGCTTAGTTATCATTAGATTGCAAGTAAGAAAAAAATGAGACTCCTTTTAATAGCAGTTCGCTGAATGTATTGGCAAATATCAACATCCTTAAAAAGCATTTGCATTTGCATTGAGATTTACAGTGATGCCATTTGTTTTTTTTTGCATAGAGCATTGAAGAACTTTTAAGAACTTTTATGTCATCTCTTGCTACTAGTCCCATTGGGGTGCAGTGCAGGCAGTCTTTACAAGTGCAAAATCTTAGGACTATATACTTAGAAGCTATTGGTCCTGCTTTGCGAAGTGCTTTGAAATACTCGGCTTTTGGTTTTTGTTTGTTTGAAGTGTAAATACATTACCCATTGCTCCAATATCAGATTTCTCCAGTTCAGTTTCAACTGCAGATATCTTCTCGAAATTCCTGAGCATTTGTAATTGTTTAAATTTATTCAATTCATTGTAATACACAGGCTGATGAAGTTGAACTTAAATGCAATTACTGCTTAGTCATTTTGAGTGTATATGCTGTAGCTATAAATAAACATTCATACTGGCTGTTTTAATCTTGATACCGCTTAATGCAGGGGTGTCAAACTCAGCATCGTGGGTGCCATTGGGGGGCTGGGTGGGTGTGGCTGGCATGGGCGTGGCCTACTGGGTGGGCGTGGCCAGCTCCATGTCATTCACGTAAGGGGCACCTGGGCAGGAATGGGGCACATCCGAGGGTGGGGAAGGGTGGATGGGACGGGGTGAGCGCCAGGGTATGGTCCATGGAGGAGCCTCACTGAGCCTCAGGCTGTGCATGGGGCCCCTGGACAGTGGCATGGACTGCCCAGAACCCTGGGCAGCGGAGATCAAGCACCCAGCCCGGCCCTTGAGTTCCCACGGCATCAGGACCCCACAGCCTTGCCTAGCCTAGCCGCACTTCCCCGAGGGGGCGCCCAGCTGCACTTACCTCCTCCTCAATGCTGCTACTGCTGTGCTCACTCTCCTTGGCCAGGTTGCTCATGGTGGGTGCAGGAGGACAAAGTGCGTGGGTCAGAGGGAGGTGCACTCCCTCTCCATGCGAGGAAACCTGGATTTGTAACCAAAGCATCCTCAGCAATAGGATGGGAGACCACCAGGGGAAGGCAAAAGGGCAACAGGGCTGCTGGTGGCCAAGTGCTAAAGCAGGACTTCCCTCAGACCCTCCCTCTTATTCCAAACTCCTTCCTTCCTTCTCTTCTTCTTTCTTTCTTTCTTCCTTTCCTTCTTTCCTCCCTCCCCTTCTTCCCTGCCTCCCTCCTTTTCATTCCCATCTCCTTCCTTCCTTCCCTTACTTTCTTCCTGTTCCCCTCCCTCCCTCCTTCTCTTTGCCCAGGAAGGGACAAGGAGAGAGGGAGAGGTTGGCAGCACTTCTCTCAAAGAATAAGAGTTGGAAGAGACCACACCAATTCCCAACTTCCCATTCAATCCAAAGAGTTTTATTATTACCTGGATTTTAGGGAGGGGAGGAGGCAAGAATAGACCACAAACTAATCTGCAAGTTTGCTCTCTCGCCTGCCTGCACACCACATTCCTGTGTATGTGTGTATGTGTATGAGAGACAGAGAGATCTCCTTTTTGTAAGTTTGCATAGTCTGCAACTCCCTGCTGGCGCTCTCTCTCTCTCTCTCTCTCTCACACACACACACAGAGGTTAATAAAAAAGAGAAGGGGGGAGAAAGGTGGAAGCTCTCCTTTTTTGTAAAACCTCGGCTTCCTCCTCCTCTTCCCCTCTTGGCTCGCTCTCTCTCTCCCTCATACACACACACACAAACCCTTCCTGTTTTCTCCTCCTTGTCCTTTTCCTCAGCTGCACCTGAATGGAGTGGGAGGAAGTTAAAAAAAAGAGAAGGGGTGGAAGAATGGGGGAAGCTCTCCTTTTTTGTAACACCTCGGCTTCCTCCTCCTCTCCCGTCTCTCTCTCTGTCACACACACACATAGTAACTCTTCCTTTCTTTTCCTGCTCACCCTTTCTGGCCTGGCAAAGCAGAGCCACACGAGGAGAAGCCCAGCAAAGTGGGGCATGGACGGGCGTGATGGGGTTAAGCTGGGAGGGGAAGGGTGAGCTAATGCAAATGAACTGCTGCTGCTGCTGCTGCACACCATCAGCTCCTGAGCGCTTGCTGTGCTCCAAGGCGCCCAGCTGGGTTGTGGTGGGCCAGGGCTGGGGCAACGGGAGCCGGTCCCTTGCCATTTCTGGGACAGCCCCGGGGGGGGGAGGCAAATTTTGTATTTGTATCAAACTGTTTTTAAACTGGCTGTAAGCCGCCCTGAGTCCTCCAGGAGAAGGGCGGGGTATAAATATAATAAATCAAATCAAATCAAATCTGGGCCCTCCCGGGCCGCATCCAGCCCGTGGACCTTGTGTTTGACATGTCTGCTTAATCTGAACCTTTCGGATTACTTCAATGAAACTTTAAGCAACATGGTAGAAAAGGCTCTCTTCCTGGGCCCTGCCAGATGGCACTCTCTCATAGTTGGGACCTGGATCATTTTGCTTCTGCTGGATCTCACAGGACAGGTAGACACTACTAGGGAGAGATGCCCCAAGCCATTGAAAGACTTTAAAAGTATCCCTCAGCACCTTGAATTGCACCTAGAAGTATATGTTGGATAGAATACTTTTTATACTACAAAGTCTGTCTTAGAAATGAAAACTTAAGTGTGCATCATTAACATATACTTTAGTTTTTAAAATCACTTTGCAGGTGCAATGGTATAAATAGCTCTACTCACAATCTTCCTAAATAGTTTTAACAGTGTAACTGGAGCTTTTATTAAAAGGTGGAAATTCATTGTCACTGGAAAAAGGGGCACAAAAACTAAATTGCATTGATTGCCCATTCTGGCTAACAGAAGCACAACTGTCCTCACTACATGTATAATTTGTTTAGAGCAAAGTGTGCAAAATACCTAGTATGACATTCACTCAATTGTCCTTTATACGCATATATTTCAAAGCTATGTGTCTCTACTTTTTAAAAGTTATTTAAACACACACAAACTGAAGCTACTGCCTACATATAGTCTTGCATTTGCAAATAGATGTTCAGATAAAGATTGTTTTCCAGCACATACGTGGAAGCTTTTTTCCAGTTTTCCAGCAGCAGGGTTTTTATGAAAAGGGAAGTTGATCCACTAAGAAATGGCTTTCACTTATTAGGACCCGGATATTTGTATAGTTGAGGTTAAAATCCAGCTAATTTTTTAGCCTAGGTTGATCCCTCTATCCCACAACCAGAAGTATCTTCATGCAGAACGCCTTTCTGTGAAAAAGATTAACCCCAGTCTGGGAGCCAGAGTCACTCTCCTTTCCCAATCTCTTCCCTCTGTATGCAACATTCTAACGTCCCTAACAATATGTAGTGCTTAAATAAGACTTGAAGTTAAGTGACACATTACATAAAGGTCTGGTCCCCCTAACAGTTTTATTTAAACAAGGTTGTAAAAATAAAAAAAGTAATGAATAGAACTTGGAAATCTATGACTTCCAGCAAAAAATCAAAAACAAATTTGCGTCAGTCATACATTAGGACCAAAAGTGAACATGAGATACCACAGTGGTTAATACAGAGCATCTGATTATATGTGTTTAGAAGATAGCTGGTACTTCAAAGTACAATGGCACCAGAATATAATGAATTAGTGTGAATGAACTGTTGATGGTTTCTGTAAATATTTAAACTGCTCTGCTTTTGTAGAAGCAATAGAATCTTTTCAAGTCCCGGTTAATTGCTTTCACAAAATGCTTACAAAAGTTAGACACCCCCCCCCCCCCAAACACAATCTAAATAAATAGTTTGTCTTAAACATATTGGGTTAGTTGTTCAACAGTGGCATATCAGTGTCCATTGGCACAGGAGCAAGTTCACACAAATAAAATAATGTAGCTTCACTGGCTTCTGCTTCTGTCAGAGGTTCCAGACGAACGAGTTTACTTTGGGTTGGTTGAGGATCCAGACTGCTTTCAAGGAGTTCATCCACTTCTATTGATTTATCTACAGAAGATGTGGTTTCTTGCGTACTCTCTGTTGCTGTGCTTGGGTTTCCATCAAACAATGCAAGGAGAGGGAAAGCAGTATATTGAATGAGCTGTTTATCTACAGTAGAAGAAAATAAATCAAACAAAAGTCATTATTTTAAACAGACAGAAAGACAATTTTTGTATTTTTACAAAATGAAAGTCAAAAAAAAAATAGAACACGTTCAACATACTGTAGAAGTTACCAGTATGCATTGATTGCATTTTGTTTCTATCTAAAAAATAATTTCCATAAATTGTGAATACTGGACAAGCAAACAACTTTACAGTATGAAACATCAGTCACCTGTTTTAGAGTTTGAATTAGGCACATTTTGTGAGTCTTGTTGAGGACTATGACTTTTCATAGTTTCAATTCCCTTTGTTTCCACCTGCATAAAAGATGAGATGAAGAAAATGTTATACTAGAGAACAGAGACTTTCAAAGTAAAATACAGGTAGCCCTCACTTAATAACCATTTGTTCTATGACCAAAGTTACAATGTCACTGGACAAATACTTTCAAGCTGGTCCTTGAAGTTATGGGTGTTACAGGGGCCCTGCAATCACATCATCAAAATCTAGGTGCTTGGTAACCTGCCCGCATTTGTAACTGCAGGGTGTATTGCAATTTCTCCAAACCCACCTATCTCCCCCCCCCCATTTCTACCCTTTTACCTGCCCTGCACTTCACCGCCCCTCCTCCCTTGGTTCTGCTGCTCCCAGCTAACCTTTGCCATCTTCCTTCACTGCTGATGAGGTGTGCCGGTCTGGCCCTTTGTGAGGCAGGTGCTGGCCACGTGATGCCTTCTTCCCAAGGCCGCATGCAGCCTTCCTGAAGTCACATATAGCCAGCATCTGCCTTGTGAGGGGAGGAAGAAGACAGCAAAAGTGAATTTGAGATGGCAAGGGCAGGGCAGTGTAAGGGAACATGTGGGCTCTTTGGCCCCTGGCGGTAGCCCCCCTTCCCCCTGGCCAAGCTGTATTAGTGTTTGGCCATAGCAGTTACTTAGTTGCACACTGCCCTGCTAGCCTGCCATTGACTTTATTAGTTGGAAGCCCACGAGAAAGTTGTAAGGAGGTCCTTGCTTAAAAGCCCATGATTCTCATTTAATGAAGACAAAGGGACCATCAGACCACCATAGCTAAGCTATGTGCTTTATGACTGCATTGCTTAGCTATGGAAAATGCAGTCCCGATTACTGTAATTAACAGAGGATTATCTGTATTCTGCAGCAGTATTTAAAAATATGCAACATGCTCTAATTAGAATAAACAATAAGAATATTAAAAAAAACAATGACAAACTAATGTTTTGCCATGTGCCAAGAAATACATTTTTGGAACTGTAGAAACCTTCATTTGTATTTCCTCTACATATATGAAAAAGAGTCTGGGGACATTAATACCATAATATACAAATTGTAATTTTATTCTTAGCACATAAATACTTTACATTAGGATGTGCAAATCATTTGGTGCACAGAGCAGCTTGTTTTGGAAGGTTTGGTCCTGGACCAAAAACATACATATTTGGTATATTTTGGTATATCCATGGAACAAAATGGAGCTGTTTTGATATGGACAGATATAATTTAAAGGACTGAGGACAGAAAAAGCCAAGATGTTGGCAGATAAGAGAGACAGGGAGAAAAGGAAAGTTATTGGAAGGTTATGAGGTTTGGCTCAATCAGTGGAACATGCCGTGGCTGAAGGGAGGGAAAAGAAAAAAAAGATCCTGAAAAAAAAGGGGGGGGGGGAGAAGGTAGGCTGGTGGCATGGCACGCTTGGGAACAGCTAAAGGAAAGTGCAGGGAGATGAACTTTGCCCAATTTTCCTATCCGGATTTTGTTTCATCTGAAGCTTGAAATGACAACCACATTCAAGGTTTCAGTATTGCAAACCGAGTTCCCTGAAATTGTTTTAACAAAACTTCTGGAATACAAAATCTTGTTGCAGGTTCAAACCAAAACAATTTCCCCATTTTATAAACATTGCTATTTTGATAGTTCCAGAAGCATTGCTATGAAATTGTAGCACATTCCTGTAAGGATGTACTAGATAAGATACAGAACATGGAATCTAGTAAGCAATGTAAAAAGAAGCTGAGATCAGTACTAGAAAGCATGGCCATTCAAACAAACAGAAGTAGTCTTAAATTATGACCTTGCTAAAATTCAGACTTTTAAAAATACAAATGTGTGATGTTTTAACACATTTCACTGATGTGCTAATGTAAACTTACTTTTGTACTACTGAGATGACTTGTAGGGTTCATCTGTACAGAACTTGAAAAAAGCTGAACAAAACAAAATGTCACATTTTAAAAAGAAGATTCTAAATAATAAAGTTGGCTATTTTTAAATCACATCAATGTTTTATGAAAATGTCTACATTAAAAATATTCTTTAGAAAATTTAAGAATAGGTTTTTTTTGTTGTCTCCGAAACGTTAAACTTTGCAGTTGGCATTAATATAGTACACCTTGATGAAATATTTTAAAAGAAAAAACAGTTTTATAAAATTGAAAAAAAAAAAAACAGCAAATATTTACATCCACCAGAAGATCTGGATCTATGCTGAACTGCCGTCCTGACAGCATAGCCTGAAAGTCCTCTAAACTGCAATCAATGCTCTCAAGGTAATCCAGGAGTTCCACCCTAAAAGAAAAAGAAGACACTAGCTCAGGGGTAGTCAACCTTGGCTCTTTTATGACTCGTGGACTTCAACTCCCAGAATTCCTGAGCCAGCTAAGCTGGCTCAGGAATTCTGGGAATTGAAGTCCACGAGTCATAAAAGAGCCAAGGTTGACTACCCCTGCTCTAGCTTTTTGAGCAGTAACTTATTTCCTGCTTGCCACTTTGGACTTCTAAAATAAAATCAAGAAAATTATACTCTTTTTCATATAATGTAAAAGTGCTTGAGTATTTTTCTCTACCGTTTCCAGAATATCAGCTGGTACAAAGTATAAAACCCAAGGGCAGCAGCATATAACTACATTTGCCCTGGACACAACCACCCAGCCTATCTGAAATTCATCTGTAAGTGATCCTTAATATGTATCAAGAATCGAGATACACATTACCCGTGGAAATTGATTTCACAGAAAAACCTAATTATTTAGGAATTTAAAGACTTAAGAGTACATGTGTTATTGTGGATTCAAATAAGTACCCAATTATTCTAACACCACTGAATTCAAAATTCAATATTCTATAGTCAGCATATTGGAATCTTCTGAATTAAGCCTGTTCCAAACAGGAAAACAGATAATCAGCATATCTGAAATATATGCACAATCTATATAAATAAAAATGTAAATGTTCATTTGTTCAAAATCTTAAATCTCCGAAAGTTCTTCACCGATTGCTTTGAAATTTTCACACGTTGCATTTGAATACGCGCGTGTTTTTATATACCTATGTGACAGGTAAAAACATGCTTTTAAAAAAAAAAACAGCGCCATCTGTTGGACGTAAAAGCAACACACGCTAGCATTGTGAAATTAAACATATTACAAACATGCGTTTTCTCTTTTCTTTCTTTTCCATTTAACCAGACTGAGCCACAGCAACGCGTGGCCGGGTACAGCTAGTGTAAAATATATGTGCAATTTTAAAAGAGGAAGAAAATAAGATTGTGCATAAACTTTAAAACTAAAAACATAAGAAAATATGACTCACTTTCCAAGAAGGTTGATATTTTGTGAGATCACTCCATTTTCACTAAGAATAGAATCCATCATTGACACTGGATCTTCTGATGTTAAAGCTGATTGGTGGTTTAACTGAACAGCACTAGACATTAATGGGTTTGCATCATCCGAGGAAGGACTCATTGATTCATCACAGGAAATACCAACTGGTTCAGCGTTTGTATTTTCTTGAATTATAGGTGTATATTCATCCTCATTATCATCTTCTACTATTACAATGTCAGGACTATAGCTGCAACGAAAATGTAAGATTAACGAAAAGAAAGTGTTTCTTTTGTAATTTGATTGGAAGTAAAACTATGAAACTGTCTTCCTCAGCTTTGCTCAGACAGCATTTCTGTTTCTGTATTTCCCTTCGAATAATTAGAAGCTCAACACATTTTGGGGAGGTAACAGAAGGGAGACTACAGATTTACACAACAGAATTCCAGACATTCCACATGCACATTTTCTAAAACTGAATAATGTGACATTTTAAAATTTAACTAGTGTATATTGCATAGACTTTAAAAAAAAATCACAATCCATTTCACTAAATCCACAAAGTGTTTGCAACACTACATTTATTAGGCATTTAGAATATTTGCTTCAAAAACAAAACACAAAACCGGCCGCTTTAGTTTAGCTCTGCAAAGCAAGCCAGGATTATTTATAATTTTACTTTAGTTATTTGCTACTAGTCCTAATGGCTGATGCAGTCTGAATCAGGTCTTGCCAGATCTAAGCACTTCTATTTCAATGAAAATGTTGAGATTCTTCTAACTTATATATAGAAGTAAAACTGCAGGCATCATATGCAGGATTGC
This sequence comes from Protobothrops mucrosquamatus, assembly GCF_001527695.2. Taxonomy (NCBI): domain Eukaryota; kingdom Metazoa; phylum Chordata; class Lepidosauria; order Squamata; family Viperidae; genus Protobothrops; species Protobothrops mucrosquamatus. The sequence goes on from NW_015387167.1 coordinate 331,192, forward strand.
CCAAAATTACAATTATGTTTATAACATACACAGATGTTTCTTACTTGGAATCTGAAACAGTATCTTCACTGGTTTCTGGAGTAACAGGTGCCTTTTCTTCATCCCCACTATCATCAGTGATGTCATAAATAATAATGTCATCTGACAGTTGTTCTCTTTGCTTCAAACCATCACTCCTGTTATGTGAAACCTGTCCATTTACAAGCGGTAATAACATAATTGCATATTAAAGATAAAACCGGAATAAGGATAGAAATATCTTTAAAGTGAATAAGAAACAATTAAAAGTAGTACATTCAAAATGTATTTGAAATGGATTTATAAATCATTAGTTCAAACACCATAGCTATGGAATTAAAATATGATTACTAACGGGATAATCATTCTTAAATAATTTCAGAGTAATAACCTAACTAAAAGAAGTACAGGCAGCCCGCAACTTACAATAGTTCATTTAGTGATTGCTCAAAGTTACAATGGCTCTGAAAAAAAGTGACTTAAGACTATTTTTCACACTTAGGACCGTTGAGCATCCCCATGGTCATGTGATCAAAATTCAGGCGCTTGGCAATTTTGATTCTGCAGTACAGGTAGTCCTTGACTTATGACCACAACTGAGCCCAAAATTTCTATTGCTAGGTGAGACCTTTGTTAAGTGAGTTTTGCCCCATTTTACGACCTTTCCTGCCAGTTAAGTGAATCACTGCAGTTGTTAAGTTAGTAACACAGTTGTTGAGTGAATGCAGCTTCCCCATTGGCTTTGCTTATCAGAAGGTCACAAATAAATGATCACACGGCCCCAGAACACTACAGCTAAATCGTAAATATGAGTCAGTTGCTAAGTGTCTGAATTTTGATCATGTGACTGTGGGCATGCTGTGATGGTCATAAGTGTGAAAAATTGTCAAGTCACTTTTTTCAGTATCATTGTAACTTCAAATGATCACTAAATGAACTGTTATAAGTTGAGGACTACCTGTATTCTGTAGTCTACAGCCACAATGAAAATACTTGGAAGTCTGTTTATAACTGCAATCACTAATCTCCTCATAATAAAACAAAACTTCATTTAAACAGCTTTTCACCAGTATTTCAAACATCCATACTAAGATAGTTCCCCCAAGGTAGATAACTATTTACTGTTTTATTTTTAAATATGTTTTAAAATTAACTCACATGATGTTTATTTTCTGATGAGTCTTTGACAATCTGCTGAAATAAGTTAGACTTTGTAGCCCCATTATTATTCAGAAGCAGTGGGCTAAATCAGAAAAAAAAATATGTTAATGCAGTTCTAAAAGCTACATTTAAAAAAAAATATTTTTCCAGAATTTTCAAAAATGAGCTTACCGTTTGCGTTTCAGACTCACAAGCTGATTATTCTGAACGAGAGTAACAATGAACTGCACAATCTGCAGAAAAAAACAGAATGTTTTAGTGCATTTCAATCTCAAACAAAACTACATACCTCTATGGAAATAAGTCTGAACTTAACAGAATTTGTTAATTTACATTGGAAATTAAGTTTCTTGTGCATAAGAGAACAAATTGTTTATCAAGTTGCACAAAAACAAAAGAGAAGTTAATAATTACTTTGAATCTCTTCAGCAAATTATCAAATATAAAAGCTTGTATTTCAATATTCATTCCAACTTGCAGATTGAGATAACATAGATAGGGTGCTCTACAGCATGACCACTATCAATCTGGCACTATGTCATTCCTAATGCTTCAGATGCCTGGACATGTGAGGAATAGCTGGTTCAGGAAGCTGTAAACAACTCTGTGGTTCCTTGATACCTCTAAAGAAATATTGGTGCACTCCCTTCTAAAGAAACTTTCCCTAAAGTAAGCAATACAAGTAGTCCTCAATTTAGGACCATAATTGAGCCCAAAATTTCTGTTGTTAAATGAGACATTGCCCATTTTATGACTTTTCTTGCTACAGTTGTTAAGTGAATCACTGCAATTGGTAAGTTAGTAACCTGGTTTTTAAGTGAATCTGGTTTCCCCATTGACTTTGCTTGTCAGGTGGCAAAAGGTGATCACATGATCTTAGGACACAGCAATGGTCATAAATATAAACCAGTTGCCAAGTATCTGAATTTTGATCACATGATCATGGGGATGCTGCACAGGTTGTAACTGTGAAAAATGTTCATAAGTGACTTTTTTTGGTGCCGTTGCAATTTTGAACAGTCACTAAATGAACTATTGTTAAGTCGAGGACTACCTGTATTAGGCAACTATTGTCCTGTTTCTAATCTTCCCCTTTAAGGGAAGTTGTTGAGAAGGTAATATGGTTCCAGATGCAGAATGCTCTAGATTTAACAGATTATAGATTATATGGATCTTTTTGATCAATTCTAGAAATGAACAAAATGGGACTGGTCATTTTGGTAGATGACCTTTGACACAGTTGTCTTGACCTCTTAGGGACTTTCTAGACTGCCTACTATTGTTGGGGATTCAAGTCACTGTTTTACAGTGGTTCCACTCCTTCCAAAACAAGCAGTTCCAGTCAATGCCAGTGGAGGAGAAAAGGCCGGTTCCATGGATGTTCCTTTGTCAGCTTCTCTTGCCCATTGTTTGACATGTACATGAGGCTGCTGGGAAAAATCTCCAGATAGCGAGGTAAATTTTGCCCCTCAGAGCAAGCAAGGAACATTTTTTCTATATTCAATATGGTTTTTAGAAAGTTATCTGTATTGTGCTGTGTACGTATTTTCTTAGTAACACCAACATTCACAAATAAAGCACTTGCATCAATAACTTGAGCTAGGGTTTCTGCAATGAGAATAACTGATGGATAGCCAATATGAAGATACTTGAAATAATTCCTACATTACAGCATCAAGTATTATATAAAAAGACTTCTGCTGAAGTAATAAGGAATAAGACTTTTCCACACACATTCCATATCTGCCCTGTTTTATTCTGGAGAAACTTTCAGAGCTTTTGGGATAGTGCTTAAGAACTTACTATCTTGACAAAGAAGAACAAAATGAATGCAACCCAATCAGTCCAAAGATAGTGAGTGAGGCTGTATTTTACCCCTATCCCCATAATTTTATTTTTGTTACATCTTTTCCCCCAAAGAACTAATCATCATTTACAGCATTTGAGTTAATTTGTAGGAACCAATTAATATACTTTTAAGATTCTGATTTTGCAGGAATTTTTACTCTCCAATTGCTGTCAGTAAAAAGTATTTAATCTGTTAATTTGTATTATATTCACTAAAGCCATATTTTTTCCTTCACATCATTATACATGAAAATGAATCTCAGAAAAATTAAGATAATTACCTTTCGAATAACTTGTTGCTGCTGCAGATGTTTTGCTCTCAATTCTGCTACCTCCCGCCAAAGAGATTCATTCTCTCTGTTTCAAGACATTTATAGTTAGGGCAAAGATTAAAATGTTTACATGTGAATATTAGAAATGTATCCTGAAAAATAATACTAACAATCACTAATATGACACAGATAATCCCTTCTATTGGTATGAGACATATAATTTTTAAAGTTATAGAAATTTTCACGTTAAAACATTTGATATTAAAAGGCCAGTTTTTCCAGTTTTGATAAACAATAAAGTGACATCATATTGACTAACGTGTATTTACCTCTTCAGTGCAGAAAGCCTGGATTCAATGGTTTCTTGTTTAATTTGAACCTTCTGAGCGCTGCTTATAATTTTAGACAGATCTTCTTGGCGAATTTTATTTTCTTCAGGCTTCGAGGAAGAAACCTGTTTAAAAAACAACAACATTCCAGATACAAATGAGTAATAATATACAAGTTGATAACAGCTTGAAATAGGTCTTCTGTGATAATGGAAACAGAAATTTGTTTTGGAAATGAATTCCAAAATACTATGATGCCTGTGAGATATGCATAATATAGGTGAATTTCAGCAAAAGGAGTTCAAAGATCTATAAAACTTTTCACTAACCTTTCTTTTAATATGTTCCAGTAAGTCTTCCCGTCCTTGTTTGAAATAGGGATGTTGGAACTCAACAGGACCATCTCTTTCCAATTTAACAATACCAGAATCCACATGGACTACTTTACGGAAACCATCTGAAAAATTACACCCACAATGTAAAAATCAACAGAAATATTCAAAGGCTTCATTCAAACAAAGTGAAGATTTCCATACTTAAACAATGTAACAAACATTGCAATTCTCGTGTAAACAGTTTTGCTAATGCACAACTGTCTTAGCTCCTATCACCAAAATCCATTCTATTAATTTCTACAGAAACCAGTATCATTATATAAGACAAAAAAATTAACATAGGAAGCAGCGTCTGATCACTTACTTCCCCTTCTAGCTTCACAGATATTGCTGTATTTCTGGGAAGTACAGGGCAATTGCAAATGGAACAGTTTTGTTACTATACCGCTTGATATGTACAAAAAATACTATAGAAGTATAGTTCATCACTTCTGCTACTTATGAGCCAGATAGTTTAAATCTGGAAGCAAAACTAAGAAAAACACCATATCCTAATTAGTGCTAGATTACAGGAAGTATGCATATGCTCTAAATACGTTTAACAAACACATGTTATTATCCTAATATAGTATAACACTGTATTATTGCAAGAAAACTACACTGATTATGTTTACTATCGTGGATTTCATTTGAAATTTTAGCCAATCAGAACTTTCTCCCCAAAGAATTTCACTCAGTAAACTAATACCCATGAAAAGTGAACAGAAATAATTTTAATCAATCCCCATTCTCTCATCACCTCTTTCTACCTGCCAAAGAGTGCTCTAACCTTCTAGAACAGATTTATTTTAGACTTTGGGGTACAAAAGATTGCAATGATAGAGGGAAATCAGCAGAAATGGCCTCCTTTCCAAGTCAACCAATAGGAATATCACTATATCAAATATTTTCCCTTGTTGGAAAGTATTCTTCCAATTTGAAGAAGTCTATGATGAATCCAACCCATAATATATAAACAAGATTTCCTTCCCAAAATTGGAACATAAATTGGCCCTGCTACAACTGAGCAAAACCTAACCTTTCAGGTGATACTTATTATCAATACCATGGAATTTTATTGTCAATATACTTGTGAAAAAATAGTTCTGCTAACTGATGCTTAAGGACATAATTAGAAAAGTCAAGTCTTTTCATAAGCCTGAACTATAATATTCAATGATGAAAAAGTATTAACTATCCTTCTTGGGTTTTAGTTTTCAGAGGACCTAGGCGTTGAAAATTTCAGCAAATGCAATTCCTAAAATATAGCAACTACATTCCTTAGAAAATTGTTTATGTTCATGATCAAAATTTAATCTTGAATGACTATAGAATGTACTAGTGTAAAACAAAAAAAATGAATCTACTTCAAGATTAATAGTATAAACATTCCACATTTTAAGTGCAGCTCTAAATATATAATATTACTGAAAAAAACCCTTACACATATTCAGCTGCCTCACAAAGCTTGCCATGTTGTTGTGCTTGAAGTACTTTGGAAGAATCTCTTTTGCAAACTTTTGTTCATCCAATACGAGGAAACTCTGGCCATTCTGAAATTAAAGAGTCACACACAATTATGATCAGAATCTATATAAAATGAAAAACGTTTTGTATATGTTTACAACTAACTTCTCACTGAAGCATTCTTTAATGCAAATATATATATATATATAATTTAATTAATACATAATTTAAAAAATAGTTAATATCAAAATTATAAGAGCTTTCACTGAAAATATTAATGATTATGAACAAGATTAACACAGAATCTTAAAGAGGCAAATCATGAATACATTAATGACAATAACTCAGATCAAAGTACAGGACAGTTTAATATTGTGCTTGGCCATATAAGAACTGCCTAACAAAGTGAATTTTGGTTACAGGTTAGGTTATTTGGTTGTTCTAAAACACGTAATTTTTGTTATTTCTACTTCTAAGAGTAGTGGTGGCGCAGTGGTTAGAATGCAGTATTGCTCGCTAATTCAGCTTACTGCCAGGAATTTGATTCTCACCGTCTCAAATTTGACTCAGCCTTCCATCCTTCTGAGGTCAGTAAAATGAGGAGTCAGATTGTTGGGGGCAATATGCTGATTCTGTAAACCACTTAGAGAGGGCTGTAAAAGCACTGTGAAGTGGTATATAAGTCTAAGTGCTATTGCTATTGTTTTGCTGCTATGTGTCCTCGGAAAAAAATATAATGATGGTGGCACAGTAATGATAAGGGAACAAGCTGGGAAAGATGTTCTTCCTTTTTATTTATTCATTTGGGGAAATATCAATTGCCTAATGAGATAAGTAACTCAGACTATCAGGGATTATGGTTCTTAGTTTCTATGGAAAAAGGGATTATACAAGTGAATAAATTTAGAGGAAAATTTAAGTTTGGAATGGGAGAATAAAATCAAGATGTCTAAGCAAAAACACAGTCTAATTAATAGGCTAAGAATAACAGAATAGCAAATTGATTAAGAACCGAGAGGATCTAACAGAAAATTATCTACTAGAACAGCAGGTTAAGAAATAATAATAAATTAACTTGTGGACTAGAAAGCAGAATATGAGGAAACATTGGGTAGCAGAAGTAATAAGAAATGAGGAGACAAAATTACTGTAAGACTCAGACAAAGTTTTGGTATAAAAAGACTGAAGAAAAGAAAAAAGAAAAAGGAGGTAGGAGGAGACCTGACACATCAAGCACTGTAGTCAGGCAGGGCCCTTGATTGATACTGCATAGCTTGGCATATGTGACACAAATTATTTTTAACTACTGTTTTAAAATAGTAGCTATAGTATCTCTAGCATATTACCAGATATCATTTTTTCCAATTACACAAGATTTTATTGTGTGTATGTGAACCAGCTTTGTGTAGTGGTTAAAGTACTAGATTAGAAACTAGAAGGCCCAGTTCTAGTCCTGCCTTAGGCACAAAGCTAGTTGGGTGATCTTGGACAATTCATATTCTCTCAGCTCTAGGAAGAAGCAGGCAATGGCAAACCAATCCCAAAGTCTTGCCAAGAAAATTGTAGGGACATGTTCAGGCAGTCAGGAGTCAACACTAGCTTTAAGGTACTCTCCCCTCCCCCACCAAAAGTGTGTATAGTATTTTAAAATGTTTAAATAGTGTTTTATATGCAATCACAGTTAGGACTGGAATCTTAGTCACTGAGTGAAGCAGTTACTAAGCAAGTTGTCATGCAACTATTTTGTTCTACATCCGCAATCCTGGTTGCGATTAAGTCATGTTGTGGATCATTAAGCAAAGTCATAGGTAAGGACAGTAAGGTGCCTGGGGAAGGCTTCGCCCAGGAGCTGAAAATACTCCCTGCTAAAATCCAAGCAGCATTTTCAGCCCTGAGCAGAGATACTCATCCGTGTTCTGTGATGGCCTTCTCCCATCAACCCAACTGAGACCCCCTGCCCTCTTTTCCTTACCAAATTGCATCTACATTCAATGCTTAGATTTCAGCTTCCTCTCGTCTTCGGGGTTGGCTGAAAGAGCTGCCTACCAAAGGAATTCAGCTTCCCTCTGCATGAATGGAGCTCCTTCAGCAGAGTGGAGCTCCTTCAGCAGAGTGCAGGAATGTAGCTCCACTTTGGCAACCTGCTGGAGTTCAGTTTCCCTCTGTATGTGGGAAAAAACTTGTCCAAGTAAGGTACAGGAATACAGCCCAAATATTCAAGATTCGACTTTTTGTTTCTGCACCCTGCCAAAAGAGTTCAGCTATCCTCCATGGGAAGGAGAGGGTACTCTCAGCAGGGTGCAGAAATAAAGCAAAATCTTTAAGATTTGAGCTGTTTCTGCACCTCATCGAAGGAATTCAGCTCCCTTTGGCAGGCAGCTCTTTCAGCCAGCCTCCAGAGACAGAAGGCAGTTCTCTCAGCAAGAAGCAGCAGCTTGCAACCTTCCCTGAGGGCTTCCCCCCTTTCTAGATAAGTTGGCAAAGATTGCAAATAGCTATCAGTATGATCATGGGGTTCTTGGTAACCCCTTGTAAGTGCGAATAGATTGCCAAATACCAGATTGTGATCATGTGACCACAGGAATAGTGTTGCAATGTTTTGTGATGGCTGAAGTGCTTTATGGGCTATTAAGCACTGTTTTTGAGGCCGTTATAATTCTGGATTGATGTTAAATGAATGGTCATAAGTCGAGGACTGCCTGTATATAAACTAATTTTTTGTTAGAGGCTTATAACACAATTGAATATTATGTATATAATCCAAATGACAAACTAAACATTATGTCTTTCCCAAATTCAATATTTTAATTTGAGATTTTTCTGATCATTTCTCTAAATTATATATTTTGGGGAGAGTAATCTTAAATATGGCGGTGATCCTTAATAGCCCCAGCAACAAAATCAAACACATGACAATGGTTGCTAAAGAAATCAGCATAATAGCAATGATAGGTAACCTGCCTATCATTATGTCCAGAAATTCTACAACAATATTACTCTATCCCCTTCAGACATGAGACAAGATGATCATTTTACTTTTATACCAGAAATGCCCTGCCACTTTATGTAGCTTACTAGCATAAATATAAAATCATACAAATATAGATTTAATATACCAGGGAATCATGGGTTCTGCCAACAAAGGAGATTTAGAAACAATTATATTCTAGAAGACTAAGATTTATAGACCTATTTTTATATCATTAAGATGACCTAATGGCCGATTTTACCTATTAGTGATTAATCCAAAATTCAATATTAAAATAAAGAAAAAAAATAAAATATCCAACTTATGCTAAAAATAAATAGACACATGCAAGTGGACATGATGTAAAGGCAATGTAAACTATGAATGTCTCCTAGGATCTGCTCAATGTTTGCTTTAGTCATCCAAAAAGTATGTATGAAAATTGATCGCCCTAGTTTCCAATCCCTGTTGCAACCTGTAGACAGCCAAAAATAACCTTACAAGTAATAAAACAAATCTTATTCACTATGCCAGCAGAAATAAAGTGGCACAAGATAATTTCATATTTTTTCTAATATTATTTATATTCCTTTGAGAAAAAAACAACTTTGAAGTTGTAACAAGGAAACAGTTACAACAGTTACAACCATCTCTCCCCTTTCAAACATAATTATTTGGCACAGGAACAGATGCGCTTATAAATTCTCTCGCCTTTAATATCTAGGAATTTTTTTGTAAGCAATTTCCTCAAAACAAAACAGTAACTTAACCGTTACGTTGTATTATCTGTAATATTTTGATACCAAATACTGATCTATGAAGCAACTATTTCTCCTAGTACCGTATTAGGCTATATATGCACTATTTCCACGTATTAAATCAGACCCAAGACAAGGACATTCATATGCTGAAAATACTCCAATATCTACAGAAAAGTCTACTGAAATAAGCCATATTTATGATACCTGAATCTACTGATATTATAGAAGTTTTTCCACATGGAGCTGAGGAAGCTACAGTATCTGTTTACAAAAAGATATAGGGCAGTATTATTACCCCAATTTTTTTGCAGTCAATAACTAAATCCTAATTCGGTTTGCTTGCATTTTCTTTACCATATTTGAACTCAACCACTGTAATTTATGGAATAGAAGTTATTATATCTGACCCTATTTTATTTAGAGTATGAATGAAAATGTATGAATGCATATTTACATTTACTCATACTAGAGTGAAGCAAAATCAGGACTCTTCAACTGATATTTCTGATTATTTCTAAACCTATTTCTGAACCTATTTAAATGTTAATAGTAAATACATCAGTGCTAAGGTAGCTAACAATCAAAAGAACAGATAGGCCATGAAAACAATACACAAATACAACACAAGAGTGATTTAAATACTGTTCTAAACAAAACTCCTTTAGTAAATTGCTTCCTAATTCCAACAACCACTGACAGAAAATTAGCTGAGAGTAAATTTTGAAATTTTATCTTCCAACAAATATTTAATGAGTGGCCCTGTCTGGCTGTGCAATCAACATAGGTATAATAAATCAATGGTGGGTTCCAGTTTAAAAATGGCAGAACAGAAGAATGTGGGGCACAAACTCCACTTCTTGTTTATTACAAGGACAACCCCTCAAACACAAATATTTTTCTTGCAAAAACTTTGAGGCAAATACCTTCAGAAAAACTTTCAAATAAAATGCCAAACTGACTTGGTGAACAAGAAAAATAGCATAAACCGAGACAGCCTGAAGAGACTTATTGAAAATGCAGAATTATATCCTACTTGAGAAAGAAATGATAGCCTAATATAAAAAGTGAGTTCTTCGGGTTACTAGCGACACATTCAAAAATTTTGGACCAACTATAGGGAGAGATAGGACAATTACTGCATTCTTGGTCTATCTTAAAGACCTTGAAGGCAATTGCCCCAGGTGCATGAGCCAGGAGGCTAGGCAAGTCCAGCTGGTAATGTGGCTTTTATTATTGAAATTATTATTTACCTCAAATGTCAGACAGACACATAAATTTAAATAAATAGCTCAGCCAGAGGCTCAGGGCATACAATCAGTATGAACGTTAAATGGATGAATTTAATGAATTAACATTAAATTCAACACCCTCTTTTGGATACTAAATTAACACTATTGGAAAGTACAATATTCCCAAAGTCAGACTTTTCCACGCACATTCCTTACTCGCAGAAGCAGCTTGATTTGGAGCAGAGATGTCAAGAGGGATGCTTGATTAGCTAAGACAGTGGTTCTCAACCTGTGGGTCGGGACTCCATTTGGGGTCGATCGGCCATTTCACGGGGGTCGCCAAGCAAGGCTGTCCGCCATTTTTTTTGTCCACCTTTTTTTCTCCTTTTCCGGCGGGTGCCTTACCTGCCTTGGGCTGGGCCAGCTGGTGGTCGGCCTGCTCCGTCTCTGCCGCTTGCCAGCTACGCCTCGGCAGGGGCAGGGGGCAGAACCACGCATGCGCGGCGCTCCCGGGCAGGGAAAGTCCTCGACTTACGACCGGTTTAGTCCTCGACTTACGACCGGTTTAGTCCTCGACTTACGACCGGTTTAGTCCTCGACTTACGACCGGTTGGGGGTCGCGGCATTAAAAAGGTTGAGAACCACTGAGCTAAGAGATCAGCTTCCTCACCCAGGACTACTGGGCATGTCAGGATTCACACTACCGGCACCAGTTCTGCATACACCCCAGAGACGTGCCCCGTGCCGGTCTCGGTCCAGGCCCTTCTGCAATGATGCTTTCCGTTCGGAGGATCCCCTGGGCGCCCTTGCAGTCCCTCTTTGGACGCCATGTGACAGTTGGGGCCTCCCAACGGCCTCGTCCCCGGGAAGGACCAGGGCGCTACGCGGGCCCGGGGAAACGACTGATGCGGGGAACGGGGGCGGGAGAGTTTACACGGGGAGGCGACAGGATCCGAGGACCGTCGGTGATCTCGGGACAAACCTTCACCCGAAAAAAAAAACCAAAAAAAAAAAAACCTTGACTCACGCCGGATCACGCCCCCTTCCTCTTACACCGCCTCCTGCCGGGCCTTTTGTCCCGCCGTACGGGCGAGAGGGAGCCTGGCCGCCAAAGCAAGGCTCCAGGGCAAGCAAGGGAAGGAAGGAAGGAAAAGGCCGGTTCTCTTCTCTCTCTCCCCCCCCCTCCACCCCTTCGCGGCGGGCCCCTCTCAAGAACGCCTACCTGGCTCCAGGTGATGAGCTGGTTACTGGGTGCGTCGCCCACCAGCGCCCAAAGTTTACTTAGAAAGGCCGGGACTGCCGTGGCGGCGGCGGCGGCGGCGGCGCCCGCGCTGCCCGCCGACATGACCGGCTGCTGCTGCTGCTTCATTATGGCTCGGCGGAGGGAGGGGGGCAGAGCGGAGGGAATCCGGACCGGTATCCTTCCTTCTCTCGGCGGCGGCGGCGGCGGCTTGCCTGGCGCGCCTGCGCAAGCTCGCGAGACACGCGCGAGGCCGGGAGCCCGCTTCGCCCTGCCCTTTACATAACGGGACCACGTGCGCGGCCCTCACGAACCACAACAGCCGGAAGCTTTCGCTGCCATTGGATAAGGGCTCGCGGGCTCGCCATTGGCTTGGCGCGGCGGGAGACGGAAATTTCCACCGACTGGAATGCAAAATTTAGACCCGAGACGGCCAATGAGAGAAGCGTTCGCCTAATAAGAATGAAAGAGACGCGCGCGTCAGCTGAAAAAGGGGAGGGGGGTTGCCTAATGCTGGAGTTGCGGAGGAAAAGTTACCATAGCAACAGAGGACAGCAACCACAGCAACGTTGGAGAAAACACACCGGTGCTTAATTGAAGATTAACTTTCACTCCGCTGTTCCTCTGTTTACATGTCCAATCCTATACTCTTCTACTCCCCAGGAACTAAATTGGACCTACTCAGCCATTGTCTATAAAACTCAGGAGTTAAATTGTCAGCACTGAAATATTAAAGTGTATTCCAATGATTTGTAATTTTTTTTTCAACCGAAATGCTAAAATGTATGCTGGGATCAGAGTCGGGGTTAAATTTCATGCTTAAAAATGATGCTTTTTTTGAAAAATCGACTCTATTTGTGCAGCCGGGATCAGAATTGTTAAATTTCATTGTATAGAATGGCTCTCCACTTTTATTAACAGGAAGTAACTAACTTAAGTGGCCTGAGCTTGAACACCTCTAGCAAAGGTGAGAATGTCAACTCCAGGAGCATTTGGTTTTGCTGTTTAGCTTTTTTTCTCTAGACACTAGGTAGAGTTTTGGAAATCACCAAATTGTGATGTAAAAATTAGAAAGTTGAATAACGATACTTGAGTTCCCTTTCCCATAAGCAGATGCATATCTATGTGTGTTTAGAACTCTGGCTCAATCAGTTATATTACCAGATCAAGATCAGCAAAGGCAGGCATTTTCTTATTTATTTTGCATTTGCAATTCACTTTTATTGAGGAGATTACTCTCAAGAGGAGCTAGTGATTCTATATCATTTAACACTATCTTTTCTTCTATATATCATAATCACCCTGTTTTTAACACTTTGTCCCTTTCAACCATGCCTCTTCTCATCCAAATGACTACTCACAGTTTTAAAAACTTTTAATTTATTTATGACTAGCTGCCTACTTTCCTTAAGGACATTGCTTATTAATGGCTTAGCACAGATGCCAAATAATTTCTTTCATGTGCCTTCATAGTTAGCTAATAGTTGGAAGTCTCTTCTAAAGATATGAACAGGAGATGGGTATGTCTAGTCTAGTGAAAAGAAGGATGGGAGGGGGGAATAGAATAGAATAGAACAGAATAGAATAGCAATTTTCCAGTATTTGAGGGCTGCCACAAAGATGGGGGGGGGCAAACTATTTTGCAAAGCACTAGAAGGCAAGCAAGAAACAATGGATGGAAACTAATCAAGCAGCAACCTAGAAATAAGGTGAAATTTCCTAATGGTGAGAACAAGCAGTGGAATGGTTTGCCTTCAGAGGTTGTGGGTGCTCCATCACTGCAGGCTTTCAAGAAGAGACTGGATAGCCATTTGTCTGAAATGGTATAGACCAAGGGGTGTCAAACTGCTAGTCTGCAGGCTAGTTGCATCATGTGGAGACTGCATCCACCCAGCTCCAGCAATGCAAAAAAAGTTGCGATACGTCGCAACACGTCATGTGATTGACACCCGTGGTATACACTGTCCTGCTTAAGCAGAGAGTTGGATTAGATGACCTACAAGATCCCTTCCAACTCTTAGCAAAAATCATCTTTGCAAAAAGCATAGCAGAGAAATTTGCCCAATGTTTTTCTACCATTTTTCATTCAATTTAATAAAAGAGGTTACTTTCTAAATTGTTTCAATGGAGAAACTCTCATAGGAGGAATGTGGCATTCTAGTACTTATTTAATTACAGGATGGCCAAGAGATGTAATAGTGGCTTATTAAGATATAGACCAGAATACAAATAAAAGTGAATAGATCAATAAAAGTTTAAATTAAATTTAAAACAGTGTAAGTTATTTCAGCTTTATACTAAACATGCCATCATCAGGTACGTTCCTGTCACTAATGAGCAAAATTTTAGAGCCATACATGTCACATCTATCGGACAGAAAATAATTATTGTAAAATTAATTCTGGCAGTCTGGCCAATTTTTTTGGAATGGGAGGTGACAGAGTTAACCTAGATCAACTATCAGTCAAAAGATATGATAAAAACTCCATAATCCCACAATGCATGTACAGACTCAACCACAGTTTCAACTGGGAATTGTGAAATCCTGGAATGGGTGGGCAATTAATTTTCCCAAGAGGACACATGAGAATCTGGGACTGTTGTAGCAGGCCACTGATGCCACCCTGCCCCCTGCTGATGCCACCCCACCACTGACACTGCACTAACCTCTCACCTCCCTACTGATGCCATGGGCCAGGTGGGGACTGCCTGCAGGCCTGATGTGCCCCACAAGCTGTAAAATGCCTAGGTCTGTCCTAAAATCCAAGTGAGTAAAGCTTCATCTGCGCATGTGTGGGATCTAGGTAGTGTGCGAAACCACTACCATCCCAGTCTGTGGAAAAATTGTTTTTCACAGAACCGGTCCCTGGTGCCATAAAGGTTGGGGACCGTGCCATAGAGGCACACTGCTCAGCAGCTGGAAGGAAGAGTCTGTCCTAGTGTAGGTCTATTGTAACCTGCAAAGACTCTTCCTTCATGTGGCATGTAATGTCCTTATGAGAGATATTCCGTTGTGATATTTGGGAAAACACTACTTTCCTGCTGAAACATCTTGGGATGGCTTCATCTTAAATTAATGTTATGTACAGGTTACCTGCTTGAGTAAATTTTAGGGTAATTTTTTTCCGTTCACATTAGTATGGCGTTTGGTTAGAGTTAATCTAATATGAAGTTTATGGTTAATTGTAAGTGTACAGTAGAAACTTTCTGTTAACAATAGATTGAAGGTCAGGTCAGGCTTTGGCATTCTGATGTTCTGTAGTTTAGCATGAGGGTTAAATTAATAAAAGCTACTGAAGGTTTATTGATGAATCAAAATGATTCTGGATTTCTCTTGCAATCCCCCTATCTCTTTTTTTCCCATCAAAGTTGCGTATTATTGTTGGTATTAATCTTTTGAGGTGTTTGTACCACAAACTCAATTATTTGACAATCATGATCACAGTTTATGCTCCTGTGTGCTCAGCTCAAAAGTTCAGTTAAAACGTATTAGCTTTTTCTCCTGTTAAAATTGCCACCTACAGACAGTTGGCAGTCTTGCCAACTATGCTTTTTTCTGCAAGGTCTTCATGAAGCTGGAGAAACCTTCCTTTTCATCTACTGTAGATTTATGCCAAAGTTGTGATAATATTAGGATTTCTTATATTGGTTATTGTAAACTGTACTTTTCATACCTTATACATAATTGTATTATGATATTGGTTTATGTCATATATCATTTGAATTCCCCTATACTGAGCTTTTTTTATAAGCAGACATTAAATAAAACTAATATTATTACTACTAAGAGGGAAGCATGAAACAATATACCATAGAAGGGATGTTGGCTCAGAAAATGTTGAAATGTCAGGTGAAATTACACAGGGTAAGAGCAGTTTTGTGTTGTTGAAGGAAAAGTCTTCATCATGGTTTGGTCCAAGCAGGGGATAAACAACATGGCGACTGCTTTAGAAAGAAGGTTGCAGTTTATTGAAGAGGAGAGCCAGACAGGAAGATGGCTCTGGAAGAAAAAGAGAGCAAGTACATGTAGGGAGTGGGTTTTTATATCCTCTGGAGCCTTTTGTTTGGAGTTGTTCCTGTGGCATGAACTTTGACCTGAGTCTGAGTGTGCCCTTTGGCATCTGTGGGTTAATCCTATTATGTCCTGCCTTAAGAGTTTGGGTGGGGTATGTAGATTTTAGGTTTCTTTGTCTTCCTAAGCTTCTAGGTAGGGGCCTCCAACCTTCCTGGATTATTTACATATGCATTTCTACAGAGCTGGTTTCTGCTTGAAGGAGGGAGACTTGGGACTATTAAGAAAACTGGGCATGCTTTTCTGCCTCTTTAAGATCCTTTGAGAAAATATATTTTTCTGCCCTTTTAATATTTCCTTCTCTGGGGGGCTGACTTCCCACAGTGTGTTTAAAAGCAGCTGTATTACTGAACAATCTACAGTATCTGTACATGAGAGGCCTTGTTTAATCTTTCTGGTATTTGTGTACAGGATCCTAGAATAGATTCTTGCGACAGGGTTAGCTAGTGAATCCAGTTTGCTTTATTGAAAATATATCTCTGATATTGGGCTTCTTATTAGTCCTCCATACCAAAATAATCCAAGCCAAGAAATAAGGGTAATGCAAACAGACTAAAGCCATACCAATGAATACTAATCTATTCTCAGTCATTCTAGTTCAGATGTCTGAACATTGTGTAGATTCAGAGCTAGATATATAGCCTGCTGACATTTCAGGTTGTCAGCTCTGAACTGTGAGGACTAAAACTGGCAAGACAAGTAGAAAGCTGAAGATCAGACAAGACTATCATCAAACACAATTCAGGGACTCTTCATATTCAATGCTGAGAAGTGAGTGATAAAAAAAATCTATTACCAGATAAGAAAAGGAGAAAGGATAAAATAATTAAATCTCAGGGTTGATATAAATAGAGGCTTTGATTGCTTGATTCTGCAATAGAAGATCTATAGGAATTCTTGTATCAGCAATAAAAGCAATTTATCTTTCCAAGACTTGTTTTTGACACTTCATTATGAGTGTGGGTTTCAGTTTGTGCAGAGAAATGTATTACAAAGCCCTGGGTAAAGATCTGGCATGAAGAACTACTAACAGTCTACAGTTCCCTCTGGATGGGCCTCTGAAATTCAGAGGCAAGAACAGAAGGCTTTAATTATCACAGTGCACTGCAGTAGATGCACCCTATTTTGAAGCGTTAGAGTAAGACTATTGTTTCAGAAGGCAAAGTTGCTTGCCATCACTTTCCTCTGACATATCCATGTATAGAAGAAAGATATTCACACGTTGGCTTATCCTTGACAGTCTGATTGAAAGAACATCAGCATTTCCTTATAAATGCCCTCCAGCTACATTGGGATAATGATGCTCAGAAATTTGGGAATCTGTAATCACTACACAATTTGAGGATACCTGAACACAGAAAGACATAATATTTTTTTGGGGGGGGCAGGGAAATAATCCCAGGCATTTTCTTACTTGGTTTCCTCTATACCAGGGGTCCCCAAACTATGGGCCGCGGCCTGGGATGGGGCTATGGGCTCTTGGCCAGTGGGCCGTGGAAATGGCTGGCCGGTGCACGCAGGCATGGGCGTGCATTCCCCCCACTTGCGCTAGCACTCGCAGCCCCATTTGCGCATGCGGGTGTGCGCAGCTGTTTGCGCAGGCATGAACGAGGCTGCTAGCCACTGCGGAGGGTGCATGGCCATTCATGCATGTGCACAGTGCCAGTGCATGCAGCATATGTGAATGGGGCCACTAGTGCCACGCCAGTGCACATGGCTGCGTGCACATGTGTGCACGCACCAATTTGGAAGCTTCTCTCCTTCCCTCCAGGCCGCGAGCCTGAACAGGTTGGAGGCTTCTGACCTATACCATAAAGCTACTTGAAGCTATTCTATAGAGCAGAATCTGTATCTGTGAATGGAGGAAGATGTGTTTTACCTTTTCTGTTCTCTTAGTTGGAATTGTATCCTGTTTTTACATGATTACCCCTCTAGTACCCACAGCTATTGATTCAATTAAAATCTGAAATGTTTCTGTTATGCTGCTAAGAGATGATCACGATCACGTTACCATAGCATAAACTCTTACCTAGAAACAACTGTCCAAATGAGGGCACTAAAATTACATAATTCAGAGGGTATCAAAAAGAGGCAAATGTTCTGAGAAGAATATTATTTTATAATTTTGAAACGCTATGGAATAAAAGTCCAATCTTACTGTATTCTTAACTGTAACCTTTAGATGGCGTCAGTGCCATTCCTATCTATCTATCTATCTATCTATCTATCTATCTATCTATCTATCTATCTATCTATCTATCTATCTATCTATCTATCTATCTATCTTCTATCTATCTATCTATCTATAAAAATTTCAAAAAATCTTGACAGAAATATATCATATTTGGAATAAATCATGTACTATATCTGTAATAATTGTGATTTGTGGATGTAAATACCGCATATTAATCATCTTTACTGAGTAATGTACTCACACAGACACACACACACACACAATTTATATAGACAGCCATTTTACTTTTGTGCACAGGTGAGGAGTAAATATTTTGAAACCTAGCTTTGAAGGTGCTAAAAAAAAAAAGATGTTGGCAATAAGAAACCACTTCCATAATGCTGGGAAGAAAACACTTGGAACTTGTGGTCACAAGGTAGATTCTATCTTTCTAACACACAGTAACTTATGATTTGCAAGAATGCAAAGAATTTTTGTATAGAACTTAAAAGTGGTATCTAAATGCTTTTAATATAAATATGTGTATACTTACCAGAAATATTCCCATCCTATGAATCCTAAGGTTGGGCTGAAACTGTCTTCTAATTTTCTCAAAGTATTGTCCTCTGTAACCAATGCTGTAAGGCAGGGCTCTTCAAACTTGGCCCTTTTATGACTTGTGGATTTCAACTCCCAGAATTCCTCAGCCAGCGTGCCTAGCTGAGGAATTCTGGGAGTTGAAGTCCACAAGTCATAAAAGGGCCAAGTTTGAAGACCCCTACTGTAAGGGAAAAAAATTACCAGATATTTCCTCCCACCTCTTTCTACTTTTAACTGCCCAAACAATTAGTATGGGTCCTTCCTAAATTTCTATCACTGACCATTAATCCATTGGCGCCTCCTGTCTCTCTTGTTTGATTGTTTCCTCTTGTCACCCAGGGTCATCCGCACATTCCATTACAACCCCCTGACTCTCTCAAACTTAATTTACTGAGGTCAAATTGAGACATATTTTTTCACCCATTGTCGGAACCAGCTGGAAACAACAATCTCGCTCTCTTTTGACCCTCCAATCACTCTCAAAGCAATTTCCACATATGTTTTTCTGCTCCAAAAATGCAATTTTTCTCTTTATGTCGATATTCAAGTATTTGTGTCTATTTGACTGGAGCACTTCAGTTTGCTGCAGGCTAACTTCTGAAGCTTATTGACTATGTTGTGGAGAAGAAAATGCCCCTTCAACTGAGGCAGTGCTTAGCAGTTTAATGGCTTCTATACCGCCCCTAGCAGCACTAAGAAAACAGTATAGCAGTTAAGATCTTCACTTATCTACTTTGAAACATTTATTTTGGTTGTCTTTTTAATTAGAATTTTTCTGGAATAAGTTGTGTCCCCCACACTGCTTTTTTTTTTTTTTAAAAAAAAAATCAAGTATCTCCAGAGTTTTACTCTTTTTACCATTTTTTTTCAATATCTGAGGTAGGAAGATTTAACTCCCAGCTCCCAAATATTCCAAACAAATCTATGAATTTATCTGGAATGAAATTACATTTTCTCGTCACTGTTTTCCATCACTTCTATAGATATGGCCATATATTTGGGAAAATGTTTTCAAAATATACTTGATCTATGAATGGCCATATATTAGAAAAGCTGGTAAAAATGCATTTGTATAAGAAGGAAGCAATTCAAGTAGTTTTACCCCATTTGGGTCATCCTTAAACTAAGTACTATAGGCAGTTTCTGTGATGCTGCATGTAGCATCCTTTATCTTTATTCTCTGTAAAACAATGACCATTTGTAGGAGTCTGCATACTCATCTTTTCTTTTTTAAAGTATTTTATTAATTTTCTATTATTACAATTTGTTAGTGCTTAATGAACAACGTGTTGTCTGGGTTGATTTTTTGCTTAGTCACAAAAGTTAAGTTCTTACTCTCTATCTCGTTTTTCCAGCCATTGATAAAATAAGTTCCATGTTTGGAAGTATTCTGTGTCTCCTTTTTCTTTGATTCTCAGTGTAAGATTATCCATTCCAGCACAGTCCAATATTTTCTTAATTATCGCTTCATCCAATGGTGTTATCTCATTTTTCCAGTGCTGCGCAAATACAATCCTCGCTGCTGTTAATACATGTAATGTTAAATATACATTCTGTTTGTCATTTTTTTCTGGAATTATACCTAATAAAAAATTTTCAGGTTTAAAATCTACGTGTTTGCATACTCATCTTTTCTGACTTATTCTAGTTTTTGTCTTTTCTTATTTTATTTTTATTTATTTATTTATTTGAATTTATACCCCGCCCTTCTCCTTGCGGACTCAGGGCGGCTGACAGCCTGATAAAAACAACTACAAAAATACCCCAAAAACTATCATTAAAACAAAGTTAAAATGAAATATTAAATTTGGCCTTATTAATTATTAAAATTGCTTGACTCCATTTTCTTTTCTTTTTGTCAGTGTGGAAATTTTCTTTGTTTAAAAATGATAGATATGATGCTCATGATCTTTCCACACAAGTCCTAGCACAAAGGAAACAAAATATATTACAACCTTGATTTCATTCTCTTGTGGCTATTTCTCTCATTCCCATCTTTGAAAATCAGGGAAAGGAAGTCATTTGCAAATGAGCTCCACCTAGTGGCAGTGCAGGCTTATGTGGGTGAAGTCAGGCTGAATATAAATTAATCTTGCAATGAAATATAACTTGCATATGCAGATGGTAAATATCATAGAGACAGTAATTATTTCTGACATTGCCATAAGCTAATGTAATATAGTCTGCTTTATGTATTGTCTTTTTCCAGCAGTGTCTGTAGGATATGATTTAAAAAAATGGCATCCACAATGATGCAATAGCCCTGATTCCTTTTTATCTGTGTTGAATTAAGATACATAGTCTGCTGAACTGAAGGAGAATTTTGTTTCTATTTATTAATGCCAATCCTGAAACGTTTTTTCATCATCACAGCAGAAAATATTCCAATCTAATAATGTTATTTTCAATTCAGTACCAAGTTACTTTGTAATATTGCAGTATTGTTTTAAACAAAATATCAATATGTAAGAATGACTAAATGTGGCTTACTCTAACTAAAGTGAGTGTTCTTTTATGGAGACATCTCCAAGGAACTGATATTGCTACCACCAAATATTTTCCTGATCTGAAAACAAGACTCTATGGAAGGTACGGAAGGTAGAGAATAGCAGAGACACTTTGTTTAAATGTCATAAAATTTATGGAAATTTATTGTTATTATATAACTTTAAAAGAGATGCAAATATGTCTTCTGAAGATTATTAAATTCTAAAGATTAACTTCTTTACAGTATTCTCTTAATGTACAGCAAGGTAACTGCTAGTAACTTAAACCAAAAAAATATTCAAGCTACAAATCTTTGTCTTCCTAGGTAATAAATATTTGTTTCAAACCCATCGTTCTCCGTGTGATTATATAGAAAGTTTTGTAATAGGTTTACACAAAGACCCAATAATAAAGCATTACAATTGTGAGAAAAACAAATACACAACCCCCTCCCAAAAGCAATAATGAATAAATTGCATAGTGAGCTGATCGTATTTTGATTTGAGCTACAAAAATTCCATAGAAATTTACTGTTTGAATCTGAAAAAATCTGAAGCGACCAAGGCATTTCAATGGATCCACTTTGGCTTTTTCGAGTTTGCCAATAAAGGTTGGTTTTTTTTGTCCTTCTTAGCTTAATCATCATTTGATCTACCCAGATTCTCATCCTATAAATATTCAGTACTGGCTGTATGAAATGGAAAACTACTTCAATTCATATTCTTCCTCTCTGTGTTTGGAATGCTCTTGGTAGGGATTTTATGTCTGGAAAATACCAATTCTTGCTGAGGGAAAGACTCAGTAGGATTTTTTATTCTTCAACTAATGTAGACTATATGAGTAAACCACGCGGTTCAGCAGCTGCAACCAAGCATATATTCCATTATTGCAAATTTATCTTTAGAAATAGTTAAATTTTCAATATATTTTTGTGACCCAGATATGTGTCAATAGGATTTTAACTGTTTCTTTTGCATAATTAAAATGGCTGCAGAACTAAAAACCCAACTAATTACCGTACCTTGTGCAGGGATGCACTTTTTTTTTTTAGATTTTGAATATTTTGATTAACTTCTAAAATAAACAAATATCTGCCAAATTTCATATGAAAATCTATGCAAACACTGACCCTTAGGCACAAAGCTAGTTGGGTGACCTTGGGCCAGTCCCTCTCTCTCAGCCCTAGGAAAAGGTAGACCAGGGGTAGACAATGGCAAGCCACTTTAGAAAAATCTTGCCAAGAAAATTGCAGGAACTAATCTAGGCAGTCATCAAGAGTCAGCACTAACCTGAAGACACCTAATTTTAGGTGTACTTATCATAAGCAAAAATGCTGCCATCTGAACATTGATGTACCACTTATAAGGATTTGAATAGGTATTTATTATATGGTTTGGCCTAGCAAGTGAGGTTCACCTTCCCAGTTTGTATTATGTGTATAATTTTTTAGTTATAGTTTTATATATATAGTTATAGTTAGTTTAGTTATATGGGGAAAACAGATCTTTCCTATAGCATTTTCTCAAAATATTACACTAATATATTGTAATATCTGCCTTGCGCATTGAAGAACTGGAATGAAAAGCTGGTAAACAGATGCATAATTGTACATTGTTTAACTCTATTACTCCTATCCTAGGCTTACACTACAGTTTTCATGTTTTTTTTTCCTCTTAAAATTTTGGGAAATCATAAATCACTGTTGTAGTAACAGATGTTGTGGAGCCCATTGAAAAGGTCAAGCACTCTGGGAGCTTCAAGTGAGAATAAAAGGCCACTAACCTTCGCATCCTATCATTTTGCTCTTGTCTTCCAGATGAATTCACGGTGTTGGTCTTAAGCCATTTAAAGCCTTATAGGCTTTCCTGGATGTTGGTGAGACTTTCTGTCTTGTTCTCAGTCTGCCTGGATATTATAATCTGCAGGACAGGTCAAAGAGAGGTCTGGCTGTCAGGTTTGTGGGTAAGGAATTTCAACATCCCTCCCAAACTGTAGGATGCATGAGGTAGCAGAACTTTGATTTTGCTTTATTTCCAATCTATAAATGAGGGCATTTGCAGGGAAGGAAGACATCCCTAAGGGATGCAACTCATTGAAATGGTTTCTTTCCTCAGCCTTCAAAGAAAGAAAGGCATCAGGTCCTCTACCCTATAAACAAAACTGACAAAACAAGAATTAGCAATAGATGACACTGCCTGCATTTTGTGCTTGGATGAGTTTATAATACAATGAAGGATTGCTGCTTGCTGTGGCATAGATGTCAGTCATTTTAAGACAAGACATTATCAACTTGTAAAATAAAGTCTCATCAGTAGGGTTCCATTTTCAGTTTAAGGAGATATTCCATGCTATTCAAATGGTTTTATTTCCAGAAAGGGATAAACTCAATGACACATGATGAAAGTGCTTGATACTGGTAGAAAATGATTGTCCATTTGATTACAATAATAAATAAAAGTATAAAGTATAAAATCATGGATGAAAAGAAATGTAGTTGGTTGGCTTGCTTTAGTATTTGTATTCTTAGTATTTCCCAGCCCTGCTCAGGAAAGAAACCATTCCCATGAGTTGCATCCATTAGGGATTTCTTCCTTCTCTGCAAATGCCTTCACTTATGGTTTGAAAGAGATTGCCTAGTGAATCATTGCTGTCCTTTCTCAGTATTTTGTATCTTACTTTTTTAATTCAGTCTACTTGAACATAAGACTTGCCTGCAATATAAATAAAGAATATAAAATTTGAAAGTGGCAATGAACTATGCACTTTATGCCACCACTTTATGGTTACTGTTATTGTCTTTTGTGCTCCTATAGCAAGAAAAATTACAATCTGCACAAACCCATTTACCCCAAATTGTTTTAGACTTCTAAGATTCCAGATTGTTTCTTAACGTGTTTGTAAGTGTCAGTAAGGATGTGGCTATATGGTATCTTCCAATCACACAGAATCATGCTTTCTGCTGCAGATCCAAATGGATGACACCTCGGACCTTGTCAAGACGAAACCCTACTTTTATATCCTGTTGTATTTTTTTTTCTTTTGGCACTAGCTAGAATTGCCAATTAATTTGCTATCTTTACACATCTTTAGGATCCCAATTTCCCCTCTGAAAAATATTGTGGCATGTATTTTTGTACAAAAGAAAAATTAGTCAAAAACAGAGAGTCAAAAACATTGTTTAATTTGTGCTAGATTTTATTACTGAAAATTGATAGTTTTATTTTAAAAATGAAAAATGGGCTATCTACAGAACAGTCAAAAGCACTGTCACAGCTCCTTATGGTATATAATGGTCAGTTTAACAACAACAACAAATCCACATTTCTGTGTTCTAAATTTTCACATGATATTTTCACATACTATTGGATGAAGTTAGGGAGATTTCTTTTTCTTACCATGGATAGTTAGATATTAGCTTCCAACCAATTTCTTTGCCTTTAGAGCCTATAATAATGCTTTTATTGTTGGTTATTGTCTTTCTCCAGATTGATCAGGTAGCACTTGGTTATGAAATAATCCCTTTCTGGCAAGTATTTTGGGATTATATTGCACAGAATACACTATATAGATCTCAAATGTTGTTATATCAGCAGACTGTAAGGAGGCGCTGAAGAAACCATTTCTGAGGAAAATATTTTCAGTCATTTATTTTGGTATGATTTTATGAGGACAAAGCTAATTTTTGTGGTCAGCTGTCTACTTTTATTCTAAGACTTAGTTTCAGGAGCTATGAAGTGGAACCACTGCTGCTTAATAGTTCCCAGACACTGGCAGTGGTAAGTTCATTTTTCATAATTTTTCATGAGGTTGAACAGTTAAGGCTCAAAGCAAATGTTATACTTGCTTAGTCAGGATTTTAAAAAGATGTTCTTTTGTTCTAAAATGCTTTTCAGTGATTATATATATATGGTATCCATGCCCAGTTCACTCCAGTTATTTTACTTGTCAGTTTTGTACAAATGCAACTGCAGTGGTATTTTTATAGGAACTATTGAAGCAAAATGGTATATAGGGCTTTTCTTGTTTAATGTTACATTTTTTTATTGACACCTTGGCTGATAAAACATTGCCTGACCTTCAAAAGGCCCAACACTGAATTTTCCTTGCCAGTTATGTATGGAGAAATCTTTGTATGACACCACAGCATTTAGTCTTTTTGTAGTTATCCATTGAATTTTGTTTGCTTGTGGTCCACAAGCAGAATCGCCTTGAGATGTGTATGGATGAGACCAACTCCTTCAAGTAACATCAAGAATCTTTTATTTGCATATTCTTAGTGACATTGTTGGAGAGCAAGTTAACAAGCAAAGGGCTGACCAGTGCCAAAGAATTTTTGTGTGTAAAATAAGAGATATAATGTATAGAGCAGAGGTTTTCAATTTTTTTAGGTTGCAGAACCTGTTAATTAAAAAAAAATTCCTAGAATCCTTGATCCAAAGACAAAGTTCTAGTGATAAAAAATTGGCTGCATTAGAATTATTCTTTCTTTCTTTCTTTCTTTCTTTCTTTCTTTCTTTCTTTCTTTCTTTCTTTCTTTCTTTCTTTCTTTCTTTCTTTTCTTTCTTTCTTTCTTTCTCTCTCTCTCTCTTTCTCTCTTTTTCTTTCTCTCTTTTTCTTTCTCTCTCTCTCTTTCTTTCTTTCTTTCTTTCTTTTCTTTCTTTCTTTCTCTCTCTCTCTCTTTCTCTCTTTTTCTTTCTCTCTTTTTCTTTCTCTCTCTCTCTTTCTTTCTCTCTTTCTTTCTCTCTTTCTTTCTTTCTTTCTTTCTTTCTTTCTTTTTTTCTTTTTTTCTTTCTTTCTTTCTTTCTTTCTATATTTCCCCTCCCTCCCTCCCTTCTATTCATCTCCCTCCCTCCCTTCCTCCCTCCCTCTCTCTCTCTCTCTCTCTCTCTCTCTCACACACACACACACACACACACACACGAGTTTGAAAAACCCTGATTTAGAAGACTATCCTTCTAGTGTCTGGTAGCAAAAAAAGTGGGGGGGGGGGGGAAACAAACATTTGAGAAGCTAATTGAATGACTTTGGTACTGCCATTAAAGATGACTCAGGAGATTCAGCAAGTTCAAAGGATAGTTCAACCATGTCTCATTCGAGGATTTTAAGAGAGACTACACATTATATTCAGCTTGTAACCCTCACACTTTTCTACTGATTCCATGTTCTTAGTTTACACATAAAAAATATTCTTATAGAAAGAAAGGCAATATAACTGCATTGTTGCTTATGGAGTGGAAAAACAAGGAATTCCCTATCAAGAAGAGAGTACAGGTTAGTCTGCCTTTACATTACACTTCAGAAGAGCTCTTAATAGAACTCTCTTGAAAGTACTGAACCAGCATGTGACTTACATTAAAATAGAAAATTGGTTTGTTCCACTAATATTCCCATAACTACAGTTATTAATGTTGCTAATGCAGGCATGGTCTTAGTATCTAGTAAGGCTTCTGTGGCAGGTTCTAACAAAGGAGTTCCATGTGTTTCTGGTTAATTCTTGCATGTGTTTGACTAATAAGCTCTTTCAAGGTAACCCCCCTTCCCTCTTTGTTGGCCACAGGCCTTGCTGTACCAGTTCTTGAATCTACAGTATATCCTGTCTAACATTCTGCTTCAAGGATTCTGAATAGATGGTATCGGTCTTGTATTGGCTCTTGATAGCATTGTATGATATGATATAGCTTAAATGTTTGTTAAATGAAAACTGCCTCTTCAGGTTATTAAAGTTAATCCATATAATTGCTCTTTTGGAATTCGTGCAAATTGCAAAAATACTCTGATATTCTGACAGAGGTAAGGATCTGACACCTAGAAGGAAGACAATAGACATTCTGTACATAGTTTTGTACAAAAACAGAACCCTGTTGAGATAGAAAAGATGATACAGACAAGGGGGATGGATGGTTTTAGTGATTTTTCCAAGGCCATATAGGAAATGTATATGATTATCCTTTTGTGTATGATCGCCAAAGCTGTTGTATAAAATGTGTTTTCACTGAAAATAATCAGGATTAGTGAACATAATCAGTACTGTAGAGCCATGGAGTCTTCATGTGGCATATATTGAAATAGTTGTGATAAATATCTATTATCCTTGCTTCCTTGTGTGCGTGTTTGTGTGTGAGAGAGTTAGTTATCTAACAGTAATATTGTTATTAACCCTTTTATATTAAGAAATACAAAGAACAGTTTCATAATGCTTCAAGACATGAGCACTGTTAATTAGGAATGAATGGCATATTACATTAAAAGACTTGAAAAATGAAGTAATTGCCTGCCTTTCTGATTTTGAAGCAGACCAAGAAAGGAGCCACAGAAATAAACTTCGACTCACTTTATAAAGTATAAAGCAAATTTGTATTGCAGTTTTGGACTTCAGGGCTCATATACAATGCCTGTGCCATTGCGAGTTTTTACAATAACACTCAAAACCAGTCTTCCCCATCTGCCTTCCAGATATGCTGGAGTAAAATCCCAGAATTTCCAGCCAGTTCTGGTGAAATAATGCTGTATTTAATACTTGCAACTCAACTTTCTCTGATGGTTTCAGTTTATCTCCCCAGTGGCTTTTTTTCCATCAGTCAACTGGGGAATTTTTGTGCTTCCAATGTTTTTGCAATCTTTTATGTTCTTTTTCTTACTGCAGACTCCACCAGTTGTGGTGAAGATAGGGAATATAAAAAGTGTCTTCTTGTTAAAGCCTCACTGCAGTATTTTATATAGATGCTAGAAAGCTTTTATATAAATGCAAAAACTCTTCTCTATAGCCTGGCTGCACATTTCACTTTGTTTGTCTCATTTCATTAGCTTACAATTAATTCAGTACAGAACAACATGATCTTCTTTTTATCTATGGCTATATGTGACATCTAATAAACTTTCTTGAGACTGGTGTGTGTGTGTGTGTGTGTGTGTGTGTGTGTGTGTGTGTGTGTGTGTCAAAATAAGTAATTATATGACAGGAACAACTCTGGCAAATGTTTTCATATTGTCATTATTCTGGGTGGCCTTTCTCCTACACCTGGGAAGTTTTGCTGGATGAGATCACTGACTTAGCTAATCTGCTTCCAACTAGACACTTATAGTAAGCATCTTATTACAGGTGTGCAGTTGTATCCCTAGTTCATCTTCCCTAGGAATTGATATTAGAGAAATGTTGCCTATTTTATTTATTGATTAAATTTAGAAACTGATCTTCCTCCAGGAGTTGGGGGAATGTAGACAATGTACACACTTTTTCCTTTGATTTTTCACTACCACAATAACCCCACGTGTAAGTACGGCTAAGAGAAAGACAGAAACTGCCCCAAAATCACCCCATGAGATTTCATGACTCAAGAAAACCTGGATCTCTCTGGTCCTAATTCCATATCATAACCAGCATATCCTGCCTAAGATACCGGAGTCAAATACAGTTGCCCTTGAAAGCCAGATCCACCATGAAATCCAGACTTTACTGAAGGTGGCTTGTAAAACAAAGCTGACTTTCCTATTGCAGATCTCAGAACTTTGTTCTCTGCATTCCTGAGCGACTCTCTAGCAAGAGACTCTAAAACACATTTTTAAAGCTTACTGAAATAGTGCAGCGATCCTGATTTCAGAAAATTTTCTGCCCTTGATCCTGTTATGGAAAAGGATAACTTGTTTTAATCATAGAAGATGTGTGCAGCTAGATGTATGGTTTTAGGCAATATTTTTTGTTTTTTTTGTTTTAAAGACTCCTTTTTCTTTTTCTTGGTTTACTGAGTAGATGGAAAGTTAACAAACATTATGAGAATAATTAGTATCAATTATTGGATGAAGCATGGGAGAAAGCCGAAAGAGAAAATGAACAGAATGTACTGGCCAAGATTTCTGTGTATTGCCTCTGTATTGGTATGACAGAAAAGGAATTAATCTGCGACGAGCATAGCGTTCTTTCCCTTTGTAGAAAGTCCTTTTTCCTTGTTCATAATTTGGACACTGTAGCAGTAATGAATCAAGAGGACCCATTTTTTAAAAAAAAAAATAACTGCCTTAATTAGAATGTATTTAATCTGAAAAGCTTTGCATGCAAAGACACAGATATGGATCATTGTGGACCTCCCTGAGTTCAGTTTGACTTCCAAGTGTTTTTGTTTTTTCAGCAACAGCTTTTGTTTCACAGTTCTTCCTGATAAATTGTCCTCATAACTTGGAGAAGGTGTCTCTGGATATAATGTAAGGGCTCCTAAGGATAGGAACAAGTCATCTTCCAGCATCTGGAATGTCTCGAGCAGTCAAAGTCAGTTTCTCCCCTGTCCTGGGAGCCAGAAGAGTATAGATATGTGTATGTCACTCTCATTTACCCACTCACTCTGCTTTTGCACAATACTGTTTGTGGCAAGGTATATGGTCAATGTAAAAACAGGCAGTGCCCCAAACTAGGTTGTCAATAGAATAATCTCTTCAGCCAAACATGTGCTACCAAGAGGCTATGATTTATGCATCAGTTATGCATTTGTGATGAAGGCAAAAGCCCAACTTTATGTGATAATTGCAACACAATTCTATTTTTGTCATCTTTCAGTTCCTTGAATAGGTGTGGACCTCTTCTGAGTTCATGCATGTGCTTTTGGCTGCTGCAAAAACCAAGACCAATTATGGTTAACTGGAATTGCAAATAAATGAGGAAATGTTTGATTTGGATCCAGTAGTTTGGTTCCAAAATTAATATATTTGACCCTGCTGAGACTCTATGATTCAGTATTAGTTGAGTGATCAGATAATATGCTGGTAACAATATCATTGGAATAAATGGTTAGCTTGCTAAGTGTGCCACAAAGTTGTTTGCTTGCTATGCATTCTGGGAGAAAATACTTCATTTCTTCCAGTCACATGTTTTAGGAATTAGTGTTGATTTTGGATATTTCTATTCTGCCCTTTAAGCAAAGCACTTGAAGATGCCATGTCTTCAGTAGGCTGGCTTGCCAACATTAAACATAACAGTGGCTATGAAACAATTCACATGAAGCAATTTATCAAAATGAGTGAGAAAAAAGCAAACTCAGCCATCTTTTAGCAACTGAAGTAAAGCAGCTAAGGACCCTCTTTGGGGATGCAATTCTTCTAGATCAGACATGTCAAACTCACGACGTCACGTGATGTCGTGCAACGTATCAGGACGGTTTTGCCATTGCCGGCAATGGGGTGGGCACGGCTTCTGATTTGACATCCCTGTTCTAGATGGATATTGCTAGTGCTAACAAGGTACTCCAATTCCACCTCAGAGGCTTCAGACAATATGCTTATACAAGAGTACTGTAGCCTCTAGATCAGGGTGTCAAACTGCTGGCCTGCGGGCCGGTTGCATCATACGGAGGCTGTGCTCACCCCAGCTCTGGCAATGCAAAAAAAATTGCGAAATGTTGCAAAATGTCACGTGATGTGCCGAGTTTGACACCTGTGCTCTAGATGAAAACACCGTATTAGGAGTTCCTTCAACCCCTCTTGCGATATAGAGATGCTCATTAAATTGTTCTTACCCAATGTGCTACTCATGCTCAACCCCATTAGTAATCTATCAGCTTTATTTTTTAAACAGTACTTTCCAAACAGTTTTCAAGAACACCACCATGCAGAATACACAGCAGCAAGCAATAAAGAAATGGAGGAGTAGAGGGGGAATATTGTTAGTTTTATTGATTGATACCCCACCTTTCTACTCATATGAGTATTCAAGACAGCTGGAAAATTATGGGGAGAAGCACAAAGTGGTCAGTCAACATAAATAGAGAAGACTGTTACATTGATCAAATGGAGAACTTGTCTACAGCTGGGATTTGTTAGCTGGATTACTTATTGGCTGATATGTAAGAAGCTTTAATTGAATTTTAGGTGGAGGGAGTCTTTGATATGTACTTTCATTACCACTTCCCTTCCGCTGTCATAGTGTCTCAGTTTTCAGCTGTTCTATGTAAGCCAGTCTTCCTGGACAGCTATTAGCTCCCATCTGTTTTGCATTATATCCAATACAATTCTTTAGTCCATTGTCTGTTGCTTGAGTTTTGCTCCACTAATATCAATGGGGCTGTTGATTCCTTACCATTTTTTTTTCTTATCCTTGACTTTTGACCTGTTGTTTATTGAACATTCAAAGTTACAATGCCTTAGAAAGGGTGCTTTGTGGCCCGTAAAAAACTTCTAGTCATCATAAAATATTGTGCAGTCCCGTCTCTGGTCACATGACTGCATTTTGGGTGCTTGGCGATTGACTCTCATTTATGACTGGTTGCCAAGTGCCCAATGATCATGTGAAAGAGTATCATAGGAAGAGCCTCATACATCCTTCCTTCCAATGTTCTTGCTCCAGGTAGTTGCTCAGCACAGTCTAATTGCATGGGTCATCATCCAGCTGGTTCAAATTTATAATTTTTGCAGGCTGAAAAAAGGACAACCGTGGGTTGTGATTGCCCCATTCCTCATTCCATAGGAAAATGAGTTCTTTTATGAAGTAGATGACAACAGCATATAGAGGCAGATATACCTGAACTATGGAAGGCTTGGCCAGTTAAGTATTTGAGATTGTAAACCCCATTTTCCACTTTTGGTGGAAAGTTCTAATTCAGGCTTTGTTTCTTTTAAATAATCCTTCACACTAATCCTTTAGGCTGATTTTTTTATCTCAAGAATAAAACTGAATGTGCAAATAGAAACATGTCGTATTTTATTTCAGTATTTATAAAGGAGAAGAATTCTTTTCAGTCTCCAGCTCTGAACATTTAAAAGAGAGAAATGAATGTGCTTCCTTCTGGAGTGAACAGGGTAACCTACTGATGACCTGTAACATTCAGGGAAAATGTTTGAAAAAGAGGTAGGTGGAGAGATGGGAGATTATGTGCCGTCTTTGTGTGAGCATGTGTAGCTGATTGAAAGAATTCTATTTAAGTTTGTATGAATTATATAGCCAGTTGAACTATTTTCTTGCCATGGATAAAACAAAATGTGCTCTGAGCTATTTAAATCAAAGACATAGGATAAAATACGTTTCTCTCCTGCTGCAGGGAAACAGAGTTTCTGGGACTAAAAATGGTTCAGTCAGACCTTCCAACCTCTCGCGAGATTATTATTAATTTTTGCATGAGAAGCTGGAAGGTCTAACTGAACTTTTTTTAGCCTCACAAACTCCATTTCCCTATAGCAGGAGAGAAACATTCCAGAGCTGGAAAGCAGGCTAGTGAAGAAATATTTTCTTTCAGGAAGAGAGAGGAGATGGGTGGTGGTGAGCTAAACTCTACAGCAGTGCCGGGAGGAGAAGCGGCAGAAAACATGGCTGCCATTTCCATAATAGAGAAGGGAGACACAGGGCGATGCAGGACGGCAAGCAAGTGCTCTTCTCTGCTCTGCATCCCTGAACAGAGCCGCTCTGGTCCCCGTTCTCCATGCTCTCCAATGGTGATGATGAAGGGCTGGCAGAGGAAGGCAGCAGGGGAGGCTTGTGCTGCCTGGTCATGGTACAAGCCACAGGAGAGTTGGCGGAGAAGGTGGCGGCAGCTGCCACTGGGCAGGTTATCTGTGGGGCAAAGCACGAAGAAATCCCTTCAGTGGCATACAGCAGCCGTGGAGCCTTTCGCCGTCACTCCCCCTGGCTCCGAAATGGCAGAGAGGGATTGTGCCTACCCCGCCCATCCTCCTTAGCATGGCAGTCGAGCTCAGGGGGGGGGAGTGAAAGGGAAGATTGCCAAGCAAGGAATGGCCTGACTGGGGAGCCATGAAGGAAGTGGGTGCAGGACGCATGGGGCAGCTGCCTCGCCTTGTGGTGGCAGTGGCATGATACACATTCTCCTGCCCCATTGCAGCAGCGAGGTGGGATGGAGTCGGCAGGGTCTTAACTAGGGCTTATTTTGGGGGTAGGGCTTATATTAGGCCCACCTCCAAAAATCAGGGTAGGTCTTATTTTTGGGGTGGGGCTTATTTTCAGGGAAACACAGAAGTATCGAGGGGCAAGATATACGCCACCATCTATAGTTGTGTTTTAAATCCCATAAAGTGTTCTTGTGTCTGATACAATCAGTACTGTAAATCATTAGAAACATGTGTGGATGAGCAAATCCTGGGAATGAATCACTGACGTGAAAACACACTGTGCCAGCCCAAATAATATTTGAGCTGGGAATGTTGCATCCTTTAACTAGATTGAGCAAATGGAATGGCTCTATTCATAAAGAATAGAGTTTATCTGTGCTCTAATAATGGGAGATTAGGATGGATCTCTTCATGCTTTCAAAGAAGGTGACAAACAAGCAGTTTGTATCTGTATATTATGTAACACACACATAATTGTCCTTTTTTTGATGGTACCATTTGGGGCAGAAGGACAAACAGGTTTCTTCAATGTCTCCTAGCTTGGACTCGATGTGTATCTAGATCAAATCTATAGTCTATATCATTTATTTAATAGTTAATATCAAGAAATTTTTATAATTTTCAGAACAAATTATAATGAATGGCCACATTGTTAGACATAAATACATATGACTAAAATATACTGTATGTTACATTTCAAAGACAATCCATACTGGATTTATTTAAAAAAATATGATTATAAACAAGCATTTTAAAATAATAATAATAATAATAATAATAATAATAATAATAATAATAATAATAATAATAATAATAATAATAATAATAATAATAATAATAATAATAATAATAATAATAATAATAATAATAAAGTTGGAAGAGACCTTGGAGGTCATCTAGTCCAACCCCCTGCTCAGGCAGGAAACCCTATACCATTTCGGACAAATGGCTGTC